>NW_017306820.1:43396-58397 GCF_000935625.1 Nanorana parkeri
CTTAGCATGGGGACAAGGTGGCTTGCAAGGGGCTTTGCTGTCCTCTGCTTGCAAGCCACCCTTCCAATGTTGAAGGCGCGTTGCCTGATATGGCTCAGGAGGGGAGCATACATCCACTGCACCAACACACCCACCCACCCCTGTTTCCTGGCCACTGAAGCTGAATGTCTGGATAAGGAGCTGCTATGAATTTAAAGTGGGACCCCATACATATTTTACATATATTTTGAAAGGGACTAAAACAAAAAGGCATAGGGTTCCCTCTACAATTCAAACCAGACACATATAGAAGAATATATCCTGGGTGTTCAGGAAAGGGAAGTCAGTGAGCATGCAGCCACCCTACCATAATGCCCCCAATGGAAGATTTCCCATTTATTTCAAAATTTGGGATTGGTCCAGTCACCAGGACCAATAGTGAGAGTGAATCATCCTAATGGGGACACAGACAGCAATAAAAACCTGTCAGGTGTTCAAATCCCTCTTCACTCTATCCAAAACTAAAACAAAGGTTTGGCTTCAGTCAGTCCAGAGGCTGGGTGTCACCCACAGCGGAGACCGGGTGACACCCCGCAGTGACGTCATCAAGATTGCGCGGTCGTTTTATTGAAGCCTGCAGGCGGCCATGGTGATTGAGGGGGGGACATTCACCCGACCGGATTAAGTATGCCACCGGGTCCCCTCCTCTCTCCTGACACCGTCGGGCTCTCGGTCCGTGATCGAGTGCCCGACTTTTCATAGGGGTTGACACCAAGATGACTGTCAGTCATTTTGGTGTCACCCCTCCAATGGTGGCACCCGGGTGCAAGCCGCACGCCCCCTTGTGAAGCCCCTGGTTTCAGTTGCTCGCATTAACATGTGTTGTGTCAGTGCAGCCCGCATGTGCCTCCCGATGTGCAGAAAATCAAATGAGATCTTTTTTTTGCACTACCCCTATAAGTTGCACTGCGCTGCAATGCAGGTGCATCGCTTTAGTGCATTGGAGTGCCATTGGAAATGACGCATGTTATAGCGGGTTACCACAACGTTAAGATGTAAGTGGCCCCCTCACTGTTCTTTTTTGGCCATGAATAGAGAACGTCTTTCATTCTGCAATTCACAGAGACTCACAAGCATTACAATGGCCGCTGCGAGAAGACCTGGAGGTCCCTTTTCCGTTCCCTGAAATTAGACGGATGTAAAATCTTTAATGGCACCTATTTAAAATAAGAATTTTGTGGATTAAAAGCAAACACGGCTTTCAGCTGATAAATATTAAACACGCCTGCCTGACATAATGCAGTCCGTCCGTCCCCTCATTTACATGCGTCTGCGGGGTATTAGCTGCTGCGCTTAATACACACCCATTCATTGGCTCTGTAATGGCGGAGATTAAAGAGTAATCTTTCTCATTAGAAGTCTCAGACTCGCATAATACCTGGAAGAGCTCGAGTTTTAAAGGAGAACGTCTGATAGCTGACAAAATGGCCGAGACACCGCTCATTCTTGGGGCCTTTCATGTTGGCTCACGCCCCGTAGCAAAAGTTATTACCCAGAATCCTCTTCAGCTGCGACAGTGTGAAAATAAAGCATTAAGAGCAACTGATGCACCGATACCGTTTTTTTCGAGTACGCGTACCGATACTTTGCTTTCTGTACTTGTCGATACCGAGTACTGACACCTGTGCTTGTCCTGCCATGGAGCCAGCTTCCCGGGCAATCTGATTGGAGTGGAGAGAGTGACACAGAGGAGTGGGGGAATGATAGCCAGTGGAGGGATTGGCAGAGAGGAGCAGGAGCAATGAATAGTCAGTGGCATAGGGGTCTATTCACTAAGCTGCCGAAGGATCTAGCCGTAGCTTCGGCTGATCCTTCGGCTAGCTTCGGCCCCAGGACCCCTTCGGTTCAGTAGAACCGAAGGGCTGCTGTACGGGCTATTCCCTATAGCACGTACAGCTGCCGAAGTTGGCCGAGCGGCTCAGTCGAGCCGAAGGCTGTGCCGCGCTGAAAGCCGGGAGAAGGCCGAATGGCCGGCCGACAGCCTGCTTCTGAAAGCTGGGCAGAGCCAGCCGTCATCTCACGGCTGGCTCCGGCCACTTGCAGAGAGATCAGCGTCCCTGGTTACCAGGTAACCAGGGACGCTGTCATTACACACTGAGAACCCGGCCGGGCCGCTATTATATCACAACGGCCTCTCCGTGTTCTCAGTGTGTAACGTCAGATGGGGTGCCTAGTTACCTGGTAACCAGGAACCCCCATCTGTCATTCCTCCCCCGGACGCTCTGGGAGTCTAATAGGCTCCCGCCCGCGCGGGAGAGAAACACTTTCTCCCAGAAAGGTTTGCTCTGCTTTTCCCTGCTCGGTTTTTTCTTTTGACACCCGAGCTGTTGGCTGCCATCAGAAGAACTGAGCATGTTCGGCCGACCCGAAGCCACACGAAGCCACCCGATGTACGGCTGATTTCAGCCGATGTACGGACCAGCCTGAAGAGTGAACAGCGTTCGGCTCACTTCGCTTGGGGTCGGTTAGTCACTCGGCTGCCTACGGCAGCTTAGTAATTAGACCCCATAGAGTCTGCAGAACTGCTCCCTCTGAAAAAAAAAAATCTTTCCTATGCTCCCCAGCTCCATCTAGTGGTCAAAGTGTGGTATTTACCTGATATTACACTCGGCCTGGAAAGAAAATATGTTAATAACATTCTTTTTTGCCTCCGTTGGCACAGAACAAGCGTGGGTGCGATTTCACAGTATGCAAGGCTCTGCAAATTGTTAATAAACACACTCCTTAGTGTGTTTTGTGTATTTCTTCCAGATCTCTGTATTAACCCAGTGTGAGACCAGGTGCTTCCTGCAAAAAAAGTCAGGTAACTGCTGTTCTTTCTCCTTGTGCAGGGTGACTGGCCTTGCCTCTGCCCCCTCCGATAATAAAGACCGGTCACTGCTGCTCTCTCTCCTTGTGCAGGGTGACAGGTCTTGTCTCCGCCCCCTCCTGTAATAAAGACCACTCACAGCTGCTCTCTCTCCTTGTTCAGGGTGACTGGTCTTGTCTACGCCCCCTCCTGTACTAAAGACGCTCCATTTTGTCTCTCCTTGTGCATTGTGACTGGTCTTGTCTCTGCCCCCTCCTGTAATAAAGACCTGTCACTGCTGCTCTCTCTCCTTGTGCAGGGTGACTGGTCTTGTCTCGGCCCCCTCCTGTAATAAAGATGCTCCCTTTTGTCTCTCCTTGTGCAGGGTGACTGGTCTTGTCTCTGCCCCCTCCTGTAGCTTCCAGTAGTAGGTGGAGCCCGCAGGGTCTGGCCCATAGCTCTGCTCTCTGCACAGGCTATGTACAGCTCAGTGATGATGTCACTGCTGCTTTCGCAAGGTAATATCTAGATTTGCAAAGGCATTGGGAGAACACAAAGTGGATTTATATCCTTTGTGGCCATTGAGGAATATATTTCAATGGAAATATTTGTGTCCGGAGTTCAGCTTTAAGCAACAAACTGTCCACATCATCATTTAATATCCGGCAAGTCTCCAAGTCGCCTCATTTGATAGCTCGGTTATGAGCACATAGGAAGGATATGTATAAATTTCACCGGCTTAATACATAATCTTTAGCCCGCACGCCGCTGTATGTTTGTTGGACGTCATATTATTTGCGAGATTAGTTATCTATTCTAATAATCAGAATAAATCTGCCAGCATGAGACAGAATGTACTAATTAGGCAGGAGGAGCAGATTTTAATAAATATTTGAAAAACACGACGCATCTGTCATTAGTAACTACATCCCGATTATTATACAGAGCTGGATCGCTGCAGCTAGTCTCTTATTAAAGGAGATCCTTGCTTAGGGAAATACGCGGACCTCGCTTTCTTCATCCTGTTGGTGTCCAATGGCTTTAAAGGAGAACTATGGGGTCAGGGCTTCTCCCCATAGTTCTCCTAAGGGTAACGGGAGGACACAAACTAGCGTCCTCCCGTCACCCAAAGCTCAGTAGCTCGCGGTATACTGTGACCGCCGCTGCCGGGACGGATCCCGGCATTACTGTCGAGATCCACCCAGCTGCGTGATTGACAGCTGGCTCTGCCTATCTAGAGGCAGAGCCAGCTGTACCCGCCCCCTCCCCCGTCCATTCCGCCAGTCAGCACTGGAAGATCAGAGCGGGGAGAGGGAAATCCCTGCAGAGAGCCGTTAGTGACGGTCATGGCTCTCTGCAGGGATAGATTGAGAAGTGAGCGAGCGACGTATGTGTTCGCTCACTTCCCGATCTATTGAGCCGACCTGTGACAGTTTCATTGTCACACGTCGGCTGGAACTATGAGGAGGAGTGATTTTCAAAAAGGCCTCACTGAGGCCTTTTTTTTATTTTTTGCACACATGTTATATTCCACATTTTAGGCCTGAAAATTTCTTAAAACATCCAAACATTCAATATTTTCTGAAAGTCGAGACCCTATAGAACAGGGGCGCCCACTATTTTTCGTCTGGAGATCTACTTTTCAAATGATGAGCTCATTAAGATCTACCAACGGAAAAACACCTGCATTCAGGGGCGAGAGGGGGCGTGGGCTGCGACTATAAAATATAAAAAGGTGGCAGTTGCAAATTTTTATGTTGCACGATATTAGCGCAACTCCTTATCAAACCACATAGTTTAGTGAAAAATGCACTTAAATGCCCCAAAACACAATAAAATACCCATTTTAAATACAATTTAAAAGATAAGGTTACAACGAGTAAATAGATACCCAACATGCCCAGGTTACAAATTGTGTGCGTCCGTGAAACGGAGACAAAATTCAGTATCCCAAAAAGTCCATAGACGACGCTTTAAAAAGCCCCCGTAGGCTCACCTGATGCGTGTTTACGTGGCGACCCGCGTGCTCGCGGGGGACTTTAAACAATTTTTTTTTACAATTATTTTTACATTTATTTTATTTAATGTTATTTTAAAAACTGTAATGTATTTATTTTTTTACTTTACTTTAATTGCTATCACACAGGGGGGCTTACAAGTCCCCCATGTGATAGCAGATGGTGGTGACAGGTACTCTTTAAGGTGATGCTGGGGGTCCAAAAGACTCCAAAACACTCTAAATAAGCAATTGAAGTGCAGAGCGCAGGCTTCAGGAGCCCATAACTGACAGCTATGGGACCGGAAGTGATGCAATCTGCATCGCTCCCAGTCCCATAGAACGGGGAGGAGATCGGCGAACAGAGGTTCGTCCATCTCCTCCCCAGCTTTCCCACTGATACCAAAGAAGCCGGGTCCGTAGGAGGGGCAACGGAGCCCGGGAAACATGGCGGGGGGGCACCCGTTCACCGGCCCGTAGAAGCGGTCTGACAGCAGCTGAGTACAAGTTTAAACAGAGCTTTTGACGCCGGGAGTCTGTTTAAACGGCCCCGATGCCAGCGACGTACACTATACGTCGCTGGTCGTGAAGGGGTTAATGATTTAAGTCACTAAGCCAGGCAAGGGTTCAGGGCAGGTGGTCTGATTTCACATCAACTGCACTTGCTGCCTTCCTATCCCGGGTTAGTAACTCAAAGCATTCCACGGTCTAGGGATCAATATGACATGATTCTTGGCTTTTGCTTCTCCATGAAGTCAAGGATCAGCTTTGCTCATTACCGCCCCCAAGTGGTCAGAAACGACCTAATAATGGTAAGCGATGCTTGAGGATGAGATTGTCGCTTGCTATCATCGAGCCGTTCATGGCGATCCAGTCCTGAGGTTTAACACACAATTGTCAAACATGTCCTTATTGTATTCCGACCACCTCTGGACATTTAAGGTTAAAAGAGAACTATGAGGTAAGTGTTTTCCCCATTGTTCTCTTTAGGGTCACAGGAGAACATACACTAACCTCCTCCAGTGACCCAATGCTCAGTATATAGCAGGTTATTGCCCACGATATACTGACAGCTCAAGACAGACAGCGATGAGGCGGTAATGATTCAGTGTCGGGGGCTTCATAGCAAGAATTGGTTGCACAGGGAGAGCTGCAATCTCTTAGGGGAATTGCTAAAATATAAGACCTACCCCGAAAATAAGACCTAGTGTGTTTTTTTGAGGTAAAAAAAATATAAGACAGTGTCTTATTTTCGGGGAAACACGGTAGCTTCCACCCAACATGTAGCTGGACACATGAGTGAATGCTATTTGCATATTACTACTGCCACTAGATGGAGCCAAGGAGCAAATTCCAATATTGGCTCCATCTAGTGGCCATAATGCAGTGGAAAATGGCATTTGTCCAGCTATACGCTGGGCAGAAGTTTTATACATCAGCCCCGTAGTGTAAACTGCAGGATGGATCTCTCAGTTTGCTATCTCAGTCCTGCACAGTGTAGGAAACGGCTGAGCAATGCAAAAGCAGGTGAGGCTTCCGTCTCAGCTGTGCCCGCCACAGCAAGACATGGGTGGGTGCCTCTTCTGTCTCATCCCAGCCCTACCTAACTGACCAAGTACACCCCTTCATGGAAACCGTATTCCCTGATGGCAGTGGCCTCTTCCTGCAGGATAATGCGCCCTGCCACACTGCAACAATGGTTTGAGGAACACAACAACAATTTTGAGGTGATGACTTGGCCTCTGAATTCTCCAGGTCGCAATCCAATTGAGCATCTGTGGGATGTGCTGGAAAAACAAGTCCGATCCATGGAGGTCTAACCTCACAATTTACAGGACTTAAAGTACCTGCTACTGATGGCTTAGTGCCAGGTACCACAGCACACCTTCAGAGGTCTAGTGGGGTCCATGCCTCAACATTATACTCAATATTAGCTGGGTGGTCATAATGTTAATGCTGATCGTGAGAGAGATATACACTGAGTGGCCAGATTATTATGACCACCCCATCAGTACTTCGTTGGGCCGCCTCGTGACTCCGCGAGATGATGAAATGGAAATCTACTTTAAGGATTTTGAGCTGCTGCACATTGCCATTGATAGCGGAATTGATTGCGTGCCTGTGTGTTTCTGTGCCAAGCGGATTGCATTCCTGTAATTTCTCACAAATCACGGTTTAATTTGTTTAGATTGAACCTAAACATTTTCTTGGAATGGAAGCGGCTGTATCAGGGGTGAGGCGCGGGTCACACCGTGTACTTCACGGGCAGCTGGCCCAGAGCAGGACTTAACTAATGTTCCCACTGTACGTTCCTTCTTCTTCACTTCCAACATTCATGCCGCAAATAGAGGGAGAGCGAGCGGCAGGACTAATGTAACATTTCGCTACAGATGTACATCGGGGCTGTTAGAGGATTTATCACCTGTAATTACAATGTGTCACAGCAACACGACAGCAAGGAGGAAAAGTTACAGAACTGTGAATTCCATGCCGCGCTTCTACTTCTAACATTTCAAGTGGTTTGTTCTTGTGGAAGAACTTTAAATGTATCTAAACTTTTTTTTTTGCCCCACTGGCGAGATTCGTCAAATTTGTCCTGGTGACCATTGTCACTAAAATCAAAAGTAGAGAGATCCAAAAAAGTTAACCCTTCCCTTCATAAACACTTCATCAAAAATGGCTTTAGAGATACCTAGGCACCTAGGCGTATCGAATATGCGCGTTTGTTGCGTGATTTGCGGTAAAAAAAAACGCGTGACGAGGGCTACTTGGCTGTATCCCAATGGAAACGTGCGACAAAAACGCCCCAAAGAAGCTCCTGTACTTCTTTGGGCATAGGGCGTTTTGTAGCGCGTTCATACGGCCTGTAATACGCCCAGGTGTGATCCATACCCATAGGAAATAATGGGATTTCGGTGTTTGAGCATTTTGCAGAGCGTAGGAACGCGCTACAAAACGCCCAGGTGTGAACCGGGCCTAAAGCTGAACTCCGGCCTTCCCTTTCGTCTTGCACAGTTGTACCGGCTCCTCTACTGGACTGGAATTTCTGATTTCACTGAACACTGTGAGCTTTTCACAATGAGATTTACCCTATTCGTCCTGGTGACCATTGTCAGTGAAACAGAAAGTGATAGGAAATCCAAAAATATTCATGTTGTAACAGAACAGGAAATGAGAAAAGTCTTTTAATGGGCCCACCTATGCTAGTGATGACTGGCTAAGAGGAGAGTTCTCCTCACTTTGGGGAGATTTCCTAAATTTTCTGAGGTGTCTTTGGGACAGAAAATTAAAGTAGAATTAAACCTTCAAGTTTGGTTTTTTTGCATATATCTACTGCTAGCCATCAAAAACATTAAAAAGAATAAAAAAGTTGTCAAAAAGATTATTACTTACCTGTGTCACTGCCGCTCGCTCCTGTCTGAAGATCTGAAGATTCTCGAGTGGCCGTAAAGGATCATGGGGCGGCGCATGCGCAGGAGAGCTCTTCGGCCGGGAGAAGAGAGACACGGGGTGAGTCAATGCACGCAGCCGGCAACGCGCACGTCGGACAGACACCATGGGACACGACATAGCAGTCAGAGCTGGATCAGGGACCGGCACCAGCTCTGGAGGGACTCCTGAATACAAGTGGAAAGAAGAAGATGATCGGATCAAGAGGCATCATTTAAGGTAAGTCCTTAAAGCAGCATGGGGGGGAAGGGGGGCGGTTGACTTTGCCAAGTTATGGCTAACAAAATGGAAGAGTTAGAACTTCTACTATTTGAGGAGGACTTTGACTTTGTGGGAGTAGCAGAAACCAGGTTAGACAGCTGACATCACTGGGTTGTTAATATCCGGGGGTACATTTGGTTTTGGAGGGGCAGGCTAGGGACAATGTTAGAGATGACATTACTGATGAGACTTGTGGCAGTGTGGTGTCCATATGGCTGGAGATACAAAGGATGAGGAGGAGGTTCGGCTTTTGTCACAGATAGAAATGGCGGGGAAGCAAGGCTATCTTATTTCAAATAACACGAGTTCATTGCAGGTGTGGGTAATAGTGAATGTAGGTCAGGGGTGGGTAATTGATTTTTTTTTTAAGGGGCTACAAAAGGAAACTGGGATGGCTGTGGAGGGCCAAACTGATTAAAGGTGGCCATACACTGTACAACCATCGCAAGACCTTAGTCTCGCGATGGTTGTAAAGTGATAAAAAAAACGTACGATCTGCCCATCTTGGACAGGCAGATCGTACTCTCGGTCATCGCAAGCCCGTCCCCCTGAGGGGCGGGCTTCCGATGACCGCAATGCTGAACAGGCAGTGTGCGTGTGCGCACACCGGCCCGTTCAGCATTTGTCTCCCGAGCACCATTCAAACCAGCCGAAAACCGTACGATCCTTAGACAAAAGACGTGCGACCGTACAGTAGAAACGGTTGCACGTCTTCGTTCACGCTGCTCGATTCTCGTAAAACGCAGGATTTCCCGCGATTCTCGAGCAGTGTATGGGCACCTTAACACACGGTACCATGCAATGCACCGACCATTTAAATGGCACTCTAAACACCCCTCCTGGCCGCAGTCTGCTCGACTGTGCCACAATATGCGCTACCATAATAACGTGCATTGCATACTTGACGTTATTGGTTGCTAGGACATCCTAGCAACCATAGACTGCAGAGGAGGACCCCAGCATCATTGGTTGCTAGAACCGCCCAGCGGTCTGAGTGCTAAAAAATACCAGTTGATCCTGCCAGAAATTCAGTGATCTCCTTTCTGTTCACCATGGCTGTGCTGCACTAATGTCCAAAGTAGCGTTATCAGTAGGGATGAGGTTCAAACGTGCAATGGTGCAGGGCTCTCTGCAAACGTATGCCTGTTGAGGGCATGTTGCCTGGTATAATCCAGAAAGAGGAGGGGGAGGGGGCGACTAATAAGGGTCTGATATAAATTTGGGGGGGCACCACACTGCTTTTTTTTTATTTTGTATGAGGTACGCCCTTAGAATCCATAGCAGACCCTCATCGGAAAGGGTAGGAATTGGGGGGGAGGTGGAGGAACATTTTTTTTACAAATATTTGTCACTTGTACTACGACAAAAGTGACATATACTAAACTGTAAATGTAAGGAGGTGAAAAGGAACGGAGAAAGAAAAGAAAACGAATACAGCCACTACCTCTAAGGTCTGGTAGAAGTCAATGCATAACATTTTTGTTCTTCAGATACCCTTTCATGGCTGACTTGAAATCTCCCATTATACTGAGGCTGCTGTCTGCAGGTAGCCTAAATCTAATTGTCCCTCGCGCTCACCTCATGCTATTTTATGCTGCTGTATATTTATTTTATCACTCACAGAATTAGCATCAACATCGCGGGTATGGGAGAAGCGAAATTCCCCAATTATGAGCCATTCCCTCCCACTGGAAAGGGTCACTGGCAGTTTACAATACAATTATTGACTGATGGAAGAGACATGAGTAACAATTAGGTGGGAGTCGCAGGATACTAATTATCAGCTCAGACAAGACATCATGGAGAGACATAACTCAAAGTGCTTCTGCTTTGCTCTTCCTCTGCTGCCATACAGAGCAATTAATGTCTAATGCTACCTGTACTTAGGAGACGCACGGCAGTCCATGGGCTCATTTTCATTCTAACCTGTATCTACGCTGTGTGCACAATTATTAGGCAAGTGAGTATTTTGACCAAATCTCTATTATTATGTATATTGTCCAACTCCAAGCTGTATAAGCTTGAAGGCTTATTGGATGTCAGCATATCAGGTGATGTGCAGGGGCGTATCTGCCACGAGGCAAACAAGGCGTTTGCCTGGAGCGGCAGATTCGCTGAGAGCGACACCCCGAGTGTTACTCACCTGGATGGGATGACGCGGACGTCGGCCTGGAGAGTGGACGGCCTTGCCTAGGGCAGCACCAAAGTTAAATACACCGCTGGTGATGTGTATTTGTGTAATGAGGGAGGGTGTGGCCTTAGGAGATCAGCACCCAATATCAAGGTGTGCATTATAATTAGGCAGCTTCTTTTCCTCAGGCAAAATGGGCCAATAAAGAGATTTAACGGACTCTGAAAAGTCAAACATTGTAAGAAGTCTTCCAGAGGGATGCAGCGCTCTTGAGATTACTTCTTTGGTTACCTCTAGTACATACGTCGGCCCCCCCCCGGTCCGCACATTTGATAAGCAGCATACCCAGTGTCCCCAACCCTCTCCAACCCCTCCTAGAGTGCTCATTCCTGGACTTTTTTTCTTAACTTTCACTAAGAAATTGGGGCGTGATCACAGAACCCTCAAACGTTTTGCTGCAAATAGTCAACAGTAGCGATGAGCCGAACAGGCCCGAGTTCTGTTCCAATTCGAACTTTAGAACATCCAAAAAGTTTAAAATCAATGCAAGTCTATGGGAGTAGAACTTTCAAAAACAATTGAAATAAACATAAAAGGTGTATGAGGAGCCGGGTACTGTCCTGGGGGACATGTATGGGGATCCGGTACTTCCCTGGGGGACATGTATGGGGATGCGGGGTACTGCCCTGGGGCATGTATGGGGGTCCGGGTACTGCCCTGGGGGACAGGAATCAATGGGGGAAAAAAAACTTTTAAAAAATACAGTTTTTAAAGGAGCAGTGATTTTAACATCACTTAAAGGGTAAGAATAAAACTGAAACATTCCTTTAAATATGGTGCCTGTGAAGTGGGGGATCTGTACGATGTATATAACCTGCTGCAGCAAAACTGACATTTCTAAAGAAAAAAAAGACTTTATTTTTTAGAGTGTGCGGTTCCCCCTCCCAAACAATACCAGACTCTTTAGGTCTGATAGGAATGTTAGGAGGGACCCCATTAAAAAAAAGCATGGTGTTCCCACCAAAAGTCATACCAGACCCTTAAGGTCTGGTAGGAATATTTAGGAGGGACCCCGTGTAAAAAAAAAAAGTGTGTGGGATTTCCCGTTAAAGTCATACCTTGCCCTATGGGTCTGGTAGGAATTTTAAGGAGAAACTCCACCCACAAAAATGGGAAAAAAAGACGTGGGGTCCCCCCTAAAATTCCCAACCAGACCCTTGATCCAAGCACAGGCCTGGCAGGGCAGGAAAGGGTGGGGGGGAAGTTGCCCCCGTGCCGATGGGGACAAGGGCCTCTTCCCCACAAGCCCACACAAGCTCTGGGGCGTTGGTTGTGGGGTTGCGGGCAGGAGGGCTTATTCACATCAACCAGATGCGCCTCCCCCCTTGTGAATGAGTAAGGGGTACCCCTACCCAATCACTAAAGGGTTAAATCAGATTGTAAAAAAGAGGTCAGACTTTTGAAAAAATCCTTTATTTGGAAAAAAACTAAACCCAAAAAATGGATCCACCGATGTAATTCAGCGTCAATCACGACGTCCAGCGTTGTCCACGACGATGACAACTTGATGAAATAAAACAATAAAACATAAATAGAAATAATTAAAAAAGAAAACCCAGACAACCATAATGGCATAATGGCATTTTGACAAATGCTGGTAACATATAAACATTTGGGCGGAGCTAGCAGTGACAGCTAGCTCTGCCCAACTGTTTACAGTGTTAACAGGGGAGCCATGATTGGGCAGAGTCATCATGACTTTGCCCAATCATGGCTCTCACTGTCTCTGTGCTCTGATTGGGCGAAGTCTTGCACCTGACCTGTGGTGAGGTGCAAGGCTTTAGCCAATCAAGGCTCACAAGGCACAGTAGGTTGTGCGGGATGCTCAGCGGCGAACAGCCTGCCGAACACCCTGACGGTTCGTGTGCCCATGCACACACAGGTCTGCACATTGCAGTAATGCATGAAGCAGCGATTGACTTTGATTGGTTCTCCAATGCACCTAGGCAGTGCAACATTATGCAGCAGAGTGTAGCGTAGAGATGTGAACAATATGCAGAATAATGCGAGTCCGTGAGGTTAGGTTCACACCTGGGCGACTCCTGGCAACCGCTGTGTGCACTAGAACACGATTGCACAACCCCGAAACGCGTCCCTGGGTGTCACAGAGGTGTGAACCTAGCCTGAATATGTTAATCGTGGTGCATTGGCAGCCCATACAAAAAGAATGGGCTACCTTAAAGGAGAACTATGGGGTCAGTGTTTTTCCCCATAGTTCTCCTTGGGGTAACGGGAGGACACAAACTAGCGTCTTCCCGTTACCCTAAGCTCAGTATACCGTGAGCTACAGCTCGCGGTATACTGAGAGGCCGCACCTGGAGCGGATCCCGACTTAGATGACGGGATCCGCCCAGCTGCGTGAGTGACAGCTGGCTCTGCCTATCTAGAGGCAGAGCCAGCTGTACCCGCCCCCTCCCCCGTCCGTTCCGCCAGTCAGCGCTGGCAGATCGGAGCGGGGGGAATCCAGCCCCTCCCCCTGTCACGGCAGAGAGCCGTGACAGGATCGAGAGGTGAGGGAACCCGGTATGTGTTCTCTCACCTCCCGATCTACTGAGCCGACCTGTGACAGTCTCATTGTCACAGGTCGGCTTAGAACTATGAGGTGAGTGGAAATCACTCACCTCATAGTTCTCCTTTAAAGAAGGACTTCGGGCAAAGGAAAAAATAAAGTTACCCTTGTAGTGGGGCTACCCCCGAATTGCAAGGGTTAAGTTTTCGGTTTATCTTGAGGACTAAAATAAAGCAGTTTTACTTCCCGATCCCAGCTCCCGCAGGGGTCAGCGCTCACCTCTCTCTCCCTCCGCTCCGGCTTTCGAATGTCCCTCTGTGTCCTCATGGCTAATGCAAGTTTGTTCTTTGCCCCGAGTTCTTTAAAGTGGAAATGCAGGCAAAAAAAAAAAAGTAATGATAGCAAATATAAAAAGCAGCTTTTGCTGCAACACATACTTTCAATGCAGTGCTGCCTCCTGCAGTAACTCTTTTCCACCACTAGATGTCACCATTCTTCTATACTCTTCTCTTAAACACCACTAAGGGTGTGTAGAAACTCTGCAGAGAGACCAGTACTTCTACTACATCCAGGGGTCTCTCTGCGGCGCCGCAGAGCTACAGTACGTGATCAATTACGTTCATGCTACCTGCTGATTGGAGAGCTCTAGCTTTGACTCATCAGGGGTGTGTAGCTCTGGAGAGTGACCACTGGAAGCAGAAGGAGTATTGGTCTCTCTGCAGCATTTCTACACAGCCCCTGCCTGGTCAAAGCTAGAGCTCTCCAATCAGCAGGGAGAGTGAGCTTTCTTGATTGCATCTTTACAGGTTTGACTTTGCAGGCAGGATATTGGACCTCTGCAGAGAGGCCGCTGCTTCTACACACAGAGCAAGGATTCTTCTCTTCCGCATGCTGGTGTAGGACAGGCTTTTCTACTCAGGCTGTAGCTGCTTCCTAAAGAAAACACAAACACATTGCTGAGTCAAAGATAGAGCTCTACAATCAGCAGGGATCATGAGGTATGTTGATTGTATAGGTCTGTTGAACCCCTGCAGAGAGACCGCTGCTTCCACACGCAGAGAGCAAGCATCCTTCTCTGCAGCATGCTGGCAGAGGACAGGCTTTTCTATTTAGGCTGCAACTGCTTTCTGAAGAAAACATACAAATCCTGCCGAGCCAAAGCTAAAGTTCTCAAGTCAGCAAGGAACATGAGCTATATCCATTGCCCAGCTGGCCGGCTTTGGGTTTCACTTTGGGTCAGTCGAGCAGAAGCATATGCCTTCCGCTCCACTCAGCCGTTCGCCCAGCTTCAGGAGCTGTACGGGCCATAGTGAATAGCCGTACAGCAGTCCTTCGGTTCTACTGAACCGAAGGGCTCAGGTGGCCGATGCTAGCCGAAGGATCAGCCGGAGCTTCGGCTGATCCTTCGGCTAGCTTTGTGAATAACCCCCAGTAAGACTTTGCACACCTTTTGCCAGGGCTGTAGCTACCATGGGGCGAGTGAGACACTCGCCTCAGGTGCCTCGCCCCTGTTGTCATGGCAAGCACAGGGCGCCATTGGCAACAGGGGCGCCAGGCGGCCAACACAGCCTCGGCTCGGCAGGGAGAAGAAGAGCCGCACAGGTCCCAGCTTCTCCTTGGATTCCCGCTGCTCTTCCCATCGGTATGGACAAAGGACTCCGTGTCCTCAATCTCTTTTTCTATTTCAAAAGGGAAATGCAGGGGCGTCCCGAGGCTGGGTGACACCCGGAGCGGAACCCGAGTGTCACTCCGCCGAGACGTCACTGC
>NW_017306820.1:59033-61764 GCF_000935625.1 Nanorana parkeri
TGCCATTCATTCTAAATGGCACTCCAACACACCTTAACCAACACATCACAATGCAGAGTAACACACTACCATGCATTGTGGTGTACTGTGTTACAACACATAGTTTATGCACTGAAACTGAAGGGTTTGTACACACTGGTGTTTGGACTCTACATGCACTGCATTTGTGTTGCATTTGAGCACATTTTTCCTTAGGTGCAGGGGCGTCCCAAGGCTGGGTGGAACCCGAGTGTCACCCCGCCGAGACGTCACTGCGCATGCGCGTGACATCATCTCGCGCGTGCATGATGACGTCATCGCGCACGCACGGAAGTAATCTGATACCTGCCGGCGGCCATCTTGGTGATGGACGCCGGGAGAGACAGTCACCCGGCGGGATAAGGTATGCCACCGGGTCCCCTCCTCTCTCTCCTGATACTGTCGGGCGTTCGGTCCATGACAGAGAGTGAGTCATTTTGGTGTCACTCCTCCAAAGGTGTCACCCGGGTGCGGGCCGCACCCCCCGCATCCCCCTTGTGACGCCACTGGGGAAATGTCAGGAGTGATATTTCCCCGAAGCTCCCAACAGTAAAAAAAATAAAAACTAATAATAATAAAATTAAAAACTAAATAAATAAACACGCAGATACACAGACACACACACACACACACTACTAGACATGTGCAAAGACTAAAAATTAGTTTTGGACGAAATGAACGGAAACTAAAAATGTTTTCATTAGTTTCGTCAAACAAAATACATGTTTATGCGGTTTTGGATTTGGCCACCGGCTCGTTCTGCGCATGCGCGCCGCCACCCTGGAGGCAGGGCGCATGATGTCACATACCGCACAGGTCTGTTGGAGGGGGGGGGGGCACAATTTTCTGTTCTTGCCTCGGGCGCAAAAGGAGCTAGCTAGGGCTCTGCCTTTTGCTTTGATGCACCTGAAATGTATTTAGCTGATTTAAACCAAAAGTCCTGTTGGATCTCCACGTATATGAGACGCTTTCCCTTTAATGCACAGCCATAAAAATAAAAAAGGGAGGACGAGGCGTAACAAATGACCAGTCAGCATCTCGGCTCCGTCCCTGCTCGCACTCAGCACCTGAGGATTTCCTCCGGCTCAGCCTATGACTAATTGTGCAGGGAGATGACACCGCAGAGAAAGAAGGTCCTGGAGCAGAAGACAGAAAAGAATAGGCGAAAGGACACATGACAGGGCAGACAGGGCATCACGATAGAAAGGGTTAGGAAAAGGGGGGTGTACAAGGGGTGGTCTCTTACCTTGGTTTGGCCAATTAGGTGGGTCAGGAGGAGTCTCCTTGGTGGTTTGAGAAGGGGCGGAGGGTCAGCCAGCAGTTCAGGGGTTGCCACACGGTGAGATCAGTTCACTGCTCTGCATCCCCTGTGAATTCGAACGAAAAAAAATGGCTGATTTAGCAGGCCTATTTCAACAATTGAAAGCTGCAGCAGATGTTAATGGCTCTGCATGGCTGCAAGACCAAATTTCTAACTTATTATCAGACCCCCAACCTACTCAGGAGATGCAGGTACCACGTGCTAGGAGGTCTAGGCCTCCTGAGCGCTATTCCCCTACCCGTCCTGCGGTTTCGGGTGCTCAGCGCCATGTTAGGAGCCCCTCTAGGGACCCTCCAGGTCCTCCGGCCAAACGTGCATCAGCCCATGCTCCAACGGTCCATAGGCCTGGGAGGAATCCTCGGCCTCGGCGGAGCCCCAGGGAGAGAGTGCCTGCCAGAAAAGCCAGGAGAGGAGCCTCCAGAAGAGATAGCGAAGCGCGCCTGTTGCCACCTTCAATTTATTTTCTAGATAATCGCTGTCAGCGAGCCTGATTATATAACGAGGCGCCTTTTCACAGCATTCACAGCCCCCTCGACTAATTGGGCAACAGGTAGCTGAGGAACATCTAAGAGATGTCAAATTATTTTTAAGGAGGAACTTGGAACCGCTTGGAGATATCACTTGAGAACAAACAGACAGGCAGCCTAAAAAAAAAAGGTTCTGGCAAAGCTGAAGAATGGCCGTGGTACAAAGTGGTACAAGGGAATCCCGAGCTCTAAGCGTCTCCGGTGAAACGCGGCGGGCGGGTTATCTGTTGTTACTAAGCAGATGTAACGGCTGACAACTACAGCTTAAATAATCCAAATGTTACAGTTCACATTCTCTCAGATGTGTCAGAAATTTCGCGAAGGGGTGAAAAAAAAAAAGAAGTTCCCGTTTGGCGGCCTGGAAGAGAGAACATACGGCAGCTTGGATTCGGCGCTAACAGCCTATCGTCAGGCTGATTAAAAGTCTCGCCGTCTTCCGTAAACTTTGGCGTCCTGTAAGACTGAATTTGCCTCTCTTCGGGGCACGCAGGCGAAGTGCGGTGGAGATGTAAAAATAACACCTTGGTGAGACCCGACCGCAAACCTCAAACTCGCGGGGAGGAAAACTTTTTTTTTTTTTAAAGGATAATGGCGCACTTTTTTATTTTCCCCCCAAATTGCTCGCACTTTCTTTAGCAGTTGCTTCGGAATGAGCGTCACACTTTAAATATTGTGTTCTGAAAGGGGCACATGGGGCGAGTGTCGCCGTTTCTCAGCCGGAGGCGATAAGGAATAGCTGAGCGTGTTGACACAGCGGAGTGGGAGATCAGCGATGTGCTATGCAGGGTGAGAAAGATGAGGTCAGCTGCAGCCAATCAGCAATTAGCAATTATGTAAACCCCCGGGGGGGGGGGGGCTTTAACTT
>NW_017306820.1:61864-69888 GCF_000935625.1 Nanorana parkeri
TTCAAATGCTGATAAACGCTGGCACTTTGTGCTTTGACTGATTAGCTGCATCCAGTTTGTATGCAACCAGAGAATGCTGGCCCCTGGGCGCTAACTGTCTGCGGGCCGTTCAGAGGCCCTAATCACATAGAACCGCTCGGGTGAGCGGTTATATATACGAACCGCAGTGGCGCCGGCAATCGATTTGTACATATCTGGCTGTGCACACATAGCATGTGCATAGAGCTGCAGATTCTTGCTGGTGGAGAAGCTAATTGCCCATGTGAATGAGCCCCCAACTGACTGGCCTTTGTATATATATTATTATACAGGATTTATAAAGCGTCGACAGTTTGCGTAGCTCTTTGCAATATAAGGAAGACATTACAATACAATTCAAGACAAGATGGTAAGGAGGACTCCTGCAGCCTCTTTGCACCCTCTTCCTGCCTACATGCATTCCGGCGATGGCTCTCCATGGCATTTCTCAGGGCGGGTTTCCTGAGGGTGTTAACAGCAAACCATGGCTGTGCAATGCACGTCGGCATGACCGATTGTAGTGAACATGAGACAGGGACAGAGCGTTGTCACCTTTCAATAGGAAGCATATGAACAGTGACTTTTATGGCAGCTCCCCAGGTACTATTGTAATGAAAGCCGCAGATGAACCTGCCATACTTACCTTCAATCCGGAGGCCCAGCGTCAGTCATCCCAGAAGTGTGAGGAGTGGAGGGCATCAGGGACCTGTGCCCTAAGCATGGTGCCCTATACTCACAGTGTAAATACAAACGCATGATATACTGCTGGGGGTAGGCTGGGAAAGCCTGGAGCCCACATTTGGAATTCAAAAACGTCTGGCCAACGGGCGAGTGAGTCAAACGTGGGGATCAGTGGGCAGCGGGGTGTTCTTAAAGGAGAACTATGGGGTCAGGGCTTTTCCCTATAGTTCTCCTAAGGGTAACGGGAGGACACAAACTAGCGTCCTCCCGTCACCCTAGGCTCAGTATTGGGAGCTACAGCTCGCGGTATACTGAGACGCCGCAGCCGGGACGGATCCCCACATTACTGTTGAGATCCACCCAGCTGCATGAGTGACAGCTGGCTCTGCCTATCTAGAGGCAGAGCCAGCTGTGCCCTCCCCCGTCCCTTCCGCCAGCAGTCAGAGCTGAAGGATCGGAGCGGGGAGAGGGGGAATCCCTGAAGTGAGCTGTGAGTGACAGTCATGGCTCTCTGCAGGGATAGATTGAGAAGTGAGCGAGCGACGGTATGTGTTCGCTCACCTCCCGATCTACTGAGCCGACCTGCGACAGTCTCATTGTCGCAGGTCGGCTAGAACTATGAGGATGAGTGAAAATCACTCACCCCATAATTCTCCTTTAAAGGTCTTGTCGCTTTGCCCTGAATAAGTCTATTTCATGTTCACCTTGGCTTTAACACTTCTGAGTCCCGCCCCTTATTATACACTGATTTCCAATGCTCCTCAGCGCCATCCAGTGGCTATAATGTAGTATGACATAACATTACATTCAGCCTGAAACGAAAATATAGGTAAGAACATGTCTTTTGCGTCAGAGACTAACATTCAGAACCATTCATAGGGCGGATGGCTCTGCCGACTGGTTATAAATAGCCCCCTATATGTTCGAGTGTCACCGGAGTGTACCTTTAAAAGCTCGGCAGCCGCAGTCGGCACTACTTTTTTCAATGTATCGCTTCTTCCTCGAGCCATGGCAATTATTTCGCACACGACTCCGGTAATCTGGAGCAGAATAAGAGAGACGAGACGGCCGGGTTAATTGACACAGCTCACGACGGGGGCTGTGCAAGGGAAAGACAGCCGTCGAACCTATTTTTTGCTGAATGTCAGGGAGTGGGGATGACAAGAATAAACCCTGGCACCTTCTCAGCGAGTCCGGAACAACAGATATCTCTCAGTCATGCCGCTGGGAGGATGAGATCAGCTGATTCCAGCAAAGCCGTAGAATCCGTATTGTGTATGCAAAGCGTAACTGAGTGATCATAAAAATAGACAAAAACAGGTAAACTGCAGTCTGTAAAGTCAATGAAGCATTTCAGCGGTGTCAGCTCCCTTGTCTCTCTTTTTCATGCTGCGAGACTGCTGTGGGAGACACAAGGCGAAGGGAAAAAAAATCCGTCACTTGTTATTCAAAATATATATTATAGACACAGTCAGGTTCTTGTTGTATATTTTATATGGGGGAAACGAAGCCGAGGATTGCAGGGCAGTGCAGAACCAGCTCCGCAATGGCAAAGGTTTATGGGAAAGGGGCAATGGTAGCCGGGGTGATACTTTGTCTCCTGCTGTGGGATAGTTATAGGGGTTGAGCAAAATTGTGACTTTTTTTTTAGTTTTGCTCAATACTCTGCAAAGCCGGAACATTCGCCAAAATGTAACCATTGTGCCAAAAGGCAATGAGGGCAGGGCCGGATTTCCCCCAAGGCCCGGCCTCGGGGCAGCAGGGAGTAGAGGGGCAGCAGGGGTGTGGAGTTCCTATCTCCTGACGCCCAGGACATGCAGTTCCGGGCAGTGACATGCCGTGCCTTCTGTGCTGGGCGAGGCATCCCCTGTCCCGCCGAAGCCCCGCCTCGTCCCGCTGAAGCCCCACCCCAGCTCGGTAACCAAACTGTCTGGAGAGGAGACAGGGAGGAGCCTCCCTGTCTCTCACTTGCTCGTCACTGGTGAGTCACTGTTGAGGCATCGAGATTGATGGCCTCAGTGGTTGTTTTTTTTCTTTTTTTTGATTGGACAGCTTGGACCAATGGCGCTTTGCCATTGGTCCAAGCCATGCACAGAACTCAGAGTAGAGGCTGTGACTGCTCTTGCCTCACTAAGTTAAGTTACACAAGCAGTGGGAAAGCCCGCTGCTGTGTAACCTAACTACCTGTCAAAAGCCGGATGCAGCGCTGCCTGTAATTAACAAGCAGCGCTCCGTCCATGACAGATTACACAGCGGGGAGGATTTCCCTTCTGTGTAACCTGCTAGAAGCCGATCTGAATGGTGAAAAAGCTGTCTTGAAGCTGACACATTTTTTCTTCATAATACAAGGCGAGGCTCTGCCTCCCCTGACCGCATGCCCCTGGTTCCAGGTGCAGGGCGGGAAGTTGTATTCTACATTTAGCTCTGCTTTGGGCAAGCACAGCTAAATGTACAGCAGGGAAGCCACTGTTTGTTTTGTAGAAGTGATCTCGGCGATGTCGCCGAGATCCCTTGTATGCGGCCTGCATACAGGGGGGCGCATTGAGGACCTGGCATTGGGGCAGCAGAGAGAGTAAATTCGGCCCTGATTGAGGGCAATGAGGAAGGGCAAATCAAGGTGCTTTTTTTGAAGCCCATTTCCAGGCATGAGAATCCCCCCCCCTCTCATAGGCACAGCCGTTATTCTGCAAATGGACACCGTTTTTGCACCACAGCTCAATTTATTCCAATGGGAAAGCCATACTCCGAGTGAGCTGTTAAGGTCCCCTTGAAGATTGGGCCAAAATGCATTCAGGTCAATGAGTAAGGTGAAAAAAAAAGTTGGTTTTGGTGATTTTTTTTTTCAAGCCAATTTACAGACATCAGAATTCCCCATCCCACCCTTCCTCACTGTTCTACCCTGTGCCGAGTCACACAGCATTTCTTTGGAAAATGGTGACTTTATATTGTACATATGTACAACAGCTTAATTGTTTCCAGTAGGAAAGCAGTTCTTCAATTGACCTCTTAAGGCCGCCAGAATGCATTTGGGTCAATGAGGAAGGTGAAATTAAGGTGGCATTTAAAGCCCATCTCTGGGCATGAGAATCCCCCTCTCAACCTTCTTCACTCTGCCACCTCTTTTTTTGGGAAATTCGGATTTGTTTGCATTCGTCATGTGCGCGGCTCCATTCATCTGCCAGCTAGCTTCCGCAGGCCACAGGTGAATGTAAGCAGCCGGGAGCAATAGTTAGATTGCTATTGGCTATTTTAATTTGAAATGGCCATTAGCAGACTGGCTATTGAAACCCCACCCACTGAGCAGAGGGGCGGACCTGAGAGAGAAAGTTGTCTCTCAGTTGCATTCCTCTGCTCAGTGGGTGGGCGCAATAGCCAGGTTTTTGCAATTTGAAATAGACGGAGGGGGCGCCGTGCCATGGAGGGGGGGGGGGGGGGGTCAAGGCGTCACCCTAGGCAGGAGTGCTGCCTAGTTTGCTAGTTTGCCTAGTGGCAGCACCGGCCCTGCCTAGATGTGAACCGGGCCTGAGGTGTCTATTGTCTATCTGAGATGCATCGTAATTGTTTCTTTGCTCCAGATTGTGTGAGCGATTCTTGCTACAATGTTATAGATAATGTTTCATCTCATGGATTCCCTTTGAATATGGATACAGCAGCAGTGATCACACGCATCGTCTGGATGAGGTTGTGTTGGAGTATTCAGTATTATTTTTCATACCAGGTAACCTCTTCTGTACACGCCGTGATATTCCCTTATTTTATCTGTCGCTGCTTCAGAACGATTAACCTAACCTGCCGTGTCTGAATATTGTCACCGTGTATTTAATTCCAGCAGCTGTGAAAGCTGGCACACATTCAGGGAGGAAACATTGGAAGATCTGTTCGGCTCTGCACCCACATACACATGCACAAACATACGCATATACCTACACACACACACACACACACACACACACACACACACACACAAATACACACATTGGAAATAATTCAGGCTTGCGCTTAGAGATGAAGTTTATTCTGTTCATATTTTGCCTTCCCTGGTTCCTTCCTCTGCCCTCATCAACATGCTATTGAAATTGTTATTACATACCTTATATTAGACACAGTGATGTCATCACTGGGTCTCTGTGCTTTTCTATGCAGCGTAATGCAGGCAGATCATGACTGGTGGGAGGGGCTGGCAGGGTGCTGTACATAGCGTCACATCTATCACTGCGCTCTGCCTCAGTACTCCACTGAACAGCCCTCAGTGCAGGTACTGGCTGTGCAGGCACTGGTACTGGCTGCCCCTGGTACTAGTTATACAGGCACTGGTTCTGGATGGCACTGGTACTGCCTGGCAGTGGCACTTGTACTAGCTGTACCGGCACTGGTTGTGGCTGGCACTGATTCTGGCTGGCACTGGTGCTAGCTGTACAGGCACTAGTACTGGCATGCACTGGTGCTAGCTGTATAGGTACTGGATGGTGCTGGTACTGGATGCCACTGGTACTGGCTTTATAGGCACTTGTTCTGTCTAACACTTATACTAGCTGTACAGGCACAAGTTCTGGCTGGCACTGGTACTGGCAGTGCAGGCACTGGTACTAGCTGGCAGTTGTGCTAGCTGTATAGGCACTGGTACTAGACTAGCTGTACAGGCACTGGTTCTCGCTGGTACTGATTCTGGCTGGCACTCGTGCTAGCTGTAGAGGCACTGGTACTAGCTGTAGAGGCAGGGAGGGAGGGTGAGAGAGAGGGAGGGAGAGAGAGGGAGGGAGAGGGGGGAGAGAGGGAGGGAGAGGGAGAGAGAGGGAGGGAGGGAGAGGGAGAGAGAGATAAAGATATGAGTTATGACAAAAAAAACCTGACAAAAGTAAAAGATAAAAGAAAGAGAATCATTGAGAACGTACAATTGTTATAGGAACTTTTACTGAACCTTCCTGCAGCGAAAACAGTTGTATTTATGAAAGTAAACTTCTAATATGTTTGAAAGTGGTGTTTCAAGCTGCGGAGGAATCATTTCACCCCACCGCATGCAAATGAACATGATGCATTTTTTAATATTCACTGCCAGGGTTACACAAACCTTTGGAAGCACATGAGAGGAGATGGAAAACTCAGCGCGCTCATTAAGAGGATCCTCTCCCCATGAACCCAGATAATGGTGTTTTTTTACAACACTCTGACAAATACAAACCTGTGTTTTATAGAAAGTAATAAGAGCCTTCCTTCCAGAGGAAGGGGGAGGAAAGAGCCGGCTGGGCCAACACAAAAGGAGAGGAATGGCCTAGGACACAAAGGAGGTTTATTCTGAGTGTACCGAAAACTCATTTATAAAAGTTAGAGCTTCAGCTAAGATAAAAGTCATCTCTACTCGTACATTATATGGCCAAAAATATGTGGACCCCTCCAAATAACTAAGCTCAGGTGTTTCCAGGGGAGTCCCGAGGCCGGGTGTCACCCGGAGCGGTTACCAGGTGACACCCGCCGTGACTTCATCACGCATGCGCGGCGATCTTATTGATACCTGCCAGCGGCCATTTTGGTGATGGACGCCAGCAGAGAGAGGAGGGGATAGTCACCCGGCGGGATAAGGTATGCTGCCGGGTTCCCTCCTTTCTCCCGAAACTGTCGGGCGATCAGTCCCGACTTTTCAGAGGAGGGTGACACCAAAATGACTGTCATTCATTTTGGTGTCATTTCTCCAATGGTGTGGACCGTACCCCCCCCCCCCCCCCCCCCCCTCTTTGCACACACCGACGGTTTTAATTGGAGTTTCAATTGAGGGGGTTCTGGTAATACTATAGCCCACAAAGACATTTTAGACAATTTTGAGCTTCCAACTTTGTGGCAACAGATGAAGAAGACTGTTTTTTTTCCAGCATGCACTTGACTGGACATGGTTTGACCAGTTTGGTGTGGAGGAACTAGAGTGGCCTACAAACAGCCCTGTCTGATAGCAGTTTTGTGAATGCCCTTTTCTGTTCCAGCATGACTCTCCCCTGTGTACAAAGCCGGCTTCATAAAGACATGGTTTGACCAGCATGGTGTGAAGGAACTCGAGTATCCTGCACAGAGCCCCAACCTCAACCCTACTGAACACCATTGAGATGAATTGGAAAACCCATTGCAATCCAGGTCTTCTCATCTAACATCAAAACCTGACCTCACACATGCTCTTTTGGATGAATGAGCACACATTCCTACAGAAAAACTCCAAAATCTTGTGAAAAGTCTTCCTTGAAGACTGTAGCCACAAAAGGGTCACCAACTCCATAATAATGCCCATGGTTTAGGAATAGGATGTCCAACAAGCTCATATAGGTGTGATGGTCAGATATCCACGGACCTTTAGCCGTGTAGTGTACATTTCCCATCATTTGTATGGATTTGCGGTTTGGGTGTGTCTCCTTTTAGACAATCTGCCATGGTTGTTGGTTCACTGCATACATTGTTTATGTGAGTTTGTTTTGAATGGAACCCCATAGCACCTTTCAGACACATTGAAATGCATGTGTGTTGTAGGGAGTCATGGGCACCACATGTGTGTTGTAGGGAGTCATGGGCACCACATGTGTGTTGTGGTCCACTGCCTTACAAAAATGGACATATCCATTTGAACTGTGTTGGCATCCCATTAAAAAAGATAAATAGCTTGCCCTAACTGCAGTGATGTGAAGAAGCCTAAAACCTGACAGATGTTCTAACTCTTCGCCATGCTACCCACAACTACAAAATAAGTATTAGCTGGAATTCAACTTTCAGGTATTGATGGCAGGGTGATCATTGGGCCTGGTTTACATCTATGTGTTTCAGTTTTACAGCATTACTGCAATGCATTGGTAATGCCCATACCATGGTTCCATCCATTCTGACCAACACTTGGCCGTTCTCTTGCAATGAGTTGAAGCACACGAGTTAACGTGCGTTGTATTGCACTTTAATACGTGTTTGCATTAAGGCAGCCCATTCATTTGCATAAACTGCCAACGCAACAGATCTTAAATAGGACCCAGACTATTTTTGTTGATGAAGTGCACCGCAATGCAGGGTAGTGTGTTACTTGCATTGCGGTGCATGGCGATGCCACTGGTTTGGTGAGTTGGGATGCCATTCAAAATGAAAGGCACTGCTATGCACCACATAGCTGGCCTTAAGGGTTAATTATCAGTTACAATTTGGAGTTTAGTTTCATGTTATAGATTTGAATAAGTTTTGATTTTTAGGGTCAATTTCAAGCTATCGTGAAAGAAATACTGTACAGGGGCTACCATTGCATGACGGTTCTCAGATGAGGTGCATATGCACTTATTATTTTTGCCCCCCTCTCCTGACCTAACAGA
>NW_017306820.1:77273-77510 GCF_000935625.1 Nanorana parkeri
GGTTACCAGGTGACACCCGCCGTGACTTCATCACGCATGCGCGGCGATCTTATTGATACCTGCCAGCGGCCATTTTGGTGATGGACGCCAGCAGAGAGAGGAGGGGATAGTCACCCGGCGGGATAAGGTATGCTGCCGGGTTCCCTCCTTTCTCCCGAAACTGTCGGGCGATCAGTCCCGACTTTTCAGAGGAGGGTGACACCAAAATGACTGTCATTCATTTTGGTGTCATTTCTC
>NW_017306820.1:77880-79579 GCF_000935625.1 Nanorana parkeri
CCCCCCCGCACCCCTCTTATGACACCACTGAGTGTTTCAATTGAGGGGGTTCTGGTAATACTATAGCCCACAAAGACATTTTAGACAATTTTGAGCTTCCAACTTTGTGGCAACAGATGAAGAAGACTGTTTTTTTTCCAGCATGCACTTGACTGGACATGGTTTGACCAGTTTGGTGTGGAGGAACTAGAGTGGCCTACAAACAGCCCTGTCTGATAGCAGTTTTGTGAATGCCCTTTTCTGTTCCAGCATGACTCTCCCCTGTGTACAAAGCCGGCTTCATAAAGACATGGTTTGACCAGCATGGTGTGAAGGAACTCGAGTATCCTGCACAGAGCCCCAACCTCAACCCTACTGAACACCATTGAGATGAATTGGAAAACCCATTGCAATCCAGGTCTTCTCATCTAACATCAAAACCTGACCTCACACATGCTCTTTTGGATGAATGAGCACACATTCCTACAGAAAAACTCCAAAATCTTGTGAAAAGTCTTCCTTGAAGAATGTAGCCACAAAAGGGTCACCAACTCCATAATAATGCCCATGGTTTAGGAATAGGATGTCCAACAAGCTCATATAGGTGTGATGGTCAGATATCCACGGACCTTTAGCCGTGTAGTGTACATTTCCCATCATTTGTATGGATTTGCGGTTTGGGTGTGTCTACTTTTAGACAATCTGCCATGGTTGTTGGTTCACTGCATACATTGTTTATGTGAGTTTGTTTTGAATGGAACCCCATAGCACCTTTCAGACACATTGAAATGCATGTGTGTTGTAGGGAGTCATGGGCACCACATGTGTGTTGTAGGGAGTCATGGGCACCACATGTGTGTTGTAGGGAGTCATGGGCACCACATGTGTGTTGTAGGGAGTCATGGGCACCACATGTGTGTTGTGGTCCACTGCCTTACAAAAATGGACATATCCATTTGAACTGTGTTGGCATCCCATTAAAAAAGATAAATAGCTTGCCCTAACTGCAGTGATGTGAAGAAGCCTAAAACCTGACAGATGTTCTAACTCTTCGCCATGCTACCCACAACTACAAAATAAGTATTAGCTGGAATTCAACTTTCAGGTATTGATGGCAGGGTGATCATTGGGCCTGGTTTACATCTATGTGTTTCAGTTTTACAGCATTACTGCAATGCATTGGTAATGCCCATACCATGGTTCCATCCATTCTGACCAACACTTGGCCGTTCTCTTGCAATGAGTTGAAGCACACGAGTTAACGTGCGTTGTATTGCACTTTAATACGTGTTTGCATTAAGGCAGCCCATTCATTTGCATAAACTGCCAACGCAACAGATCTTAAATAGGACCCAGACTATTTTTGTTGATGAAGTGCACCGCAATGCAGGGTAGTGTGTTACTTGCATTGCGGTGCATGGCGATGCCACTGGTTTGGTGAGTTGGGATGCCATTCAAAATGAAAGGCACTGCTATGCACCACATAGCTGGCCTTAAGGGTTAATTATCAGTTACAATTTGGAGTTTAGTTTCATGTTATAGATTTGAATAAGTTTTGATTTTTAGGGTCAATTTCAAGCTATCGTGAAAGAAATACTGTACAGGGGCTACCATTGCATGACGGTTCTCAGATGAGGTGCATATGCACTTATTATTTTTGCCCCCCTCTCCTGACCTAACAGATCCCCCCCCCCCCCCCCCCCCCGGCCCCCCCCCCCCC
>NW_017306820.1:79755-82601 GCF_000935625.1 Nanorana parkeri
GAACACCCCCCCCCCCCCCCTCCAGGGATGCATACATACAGATATGCAATGCCAATGGTCTCCTGGGCCCATGGCTTCCTGTACCACAAATCCTCTCTCTCCTGGCCACCCCTGTGCAGAAGAGCCCCATCAAAGTCCATGGGGCTTGTCTTTCGGCCAGGATATGGAGGTAGATGAGCCCCATAGAAGTCTACTGCCCAGGCATGGCCAAGAGGGAGAGGACAATCCCAGTAGTCCACGTGGGTTGGATTGAGGTATACATCTGCCGTAGGGGAGGGTGGAATCTGTTAGGTCAGGGAAAGGGAGCTAAAAGTATAAGTGCACTTTGTTTTAAAGTGCATTTATCCTTTAAGTCTAGGGATAGAGTACATAGGGGGAAGAGATTTGCTAAATTGGAAACACATATCTACAATCTTTTACAAATTAACTAGCAGTGATGTAATGCTAAGAGTTACCTAAACCCTCCTTTTTATTTCTATCCAATCAGGTAGCCCCATAAGTACATAGTTGCTAATTGGCGGATCTGAATAAGATCGCAGGTCAGGTGGCTTGCCGGGTGAGCAGGTTTCAAATGATTTGCTCCTATCTTCTTATTAACATTGTATTCATCTATAGGCTGCCAAGACCCTTCACGGAGCTCCTCAGCCTTCGCTACTCGTATTCCTCAATGAAGGATTTGACATCAAACACACATCTTATTTCTAGTGGCCGCAGTTGAATTAAATCTTGCATTAGCTCCCTTTGAAGATATGAACGAGGTCGGTGATTCAGTGAACTGTGCAGTAGACAGAGAATATACTATGGGCAAAAGGGGTACTTTCAAGTATCATCAGTATAATTACATGTAGTATGTATAATGCATGGAGTGGAATATTGGAATGTGCTTTCCCTCTAGATGAAAGTCAAGTGTCCTGCATAAAAATTCAGCAATCACAGATCACACCCGCAAATGTATCAGATGATGATATCAGTGCATTACCCCGCCGACCCACCTTAGTACCATAGACATTTTTTTTATGTTTGTACAAGTGCAAAAATGTACCTAAAACCCCCCAAACAATGATATGGTTTCTGAAAGCAGAGGCCCTGTAGAATAAAACATCTTAGCCCCTGTGTGATAGCAATAAAGTTATCAAGCCCCTATGAGATAACATTTGGAGGTGAAAGGTTCTCTTTATGGAGACATGAGAGATCTATTAGACTCCCGATGTCTCTCCTGGCCTCTAATACAGGCGATCAAGCGCAGGAATGTGTTCGATCGCCTGTGTAACCGTCACTTCACCTGGCTTGTGACGGCTCTGAAGCTGGAAGCACCTAGAGCACAGCGCTCCCTGCTTCATTCATTACAGAGTAGACTGGGAAATGGATGTTCCTCGGTCTGCTCTGGCTCTCCATCCTGACATGGTTTGCTGTGGACTCGGGATGTTAAAAAGAGCAGGGGACCCCGAAAACCACAGCAGAGGGGCAGGGGGAGCACATTTGCAGGCTGCTACAAAGGATCTGCATGCAGCAGCAATGATCTGCCACTTCAAGATGAGGACATATACTGTATATTCAGTATATATATATACACTGAGTGGCCAGATTATTATGACCACCCCATTAGTACTTTGTTGGGCCGCCTCGTGACTCCACGAGATGGTGAAAGGTGATGCGATGAATCTGACACTGCACTGTTGCCCTTCTGTATCTGTTCAGGGCCACCCCGAGGCCGGGCCTCGGTGGCCTTACCGGGAATCCAGCCCTGCTTGTACCAGTCTTGCCACTCTCCGTTCTGCCCTAACATTGACTAGTCGCTGACGGCCACAATTCGCACGTTCAGACCCAGATTTTCGGCTGACAGTCCGGTCTTTAAACACTTTAACAACAGCTGCTATTGAACATTTAACAAATTCTGCTGTTTTGCTGATACTCGCTCCATGGCTCTGAGCGCCAACAATCATTCCACGTTCAAAGGCTGTTACATCGCGTTGTTTCCCCCGTATCTTCAGAAACAAATCACTTCTACTGTCGTGGTAACCAACCCGCTTCCCTATTTATAATGGTCTGGCCCTATAGCAACTTCAGCGCCAAATTATATCTAATTTGCCTACAAACGTCAGGTGGTCATAATAATCTGGACACTCAGTGTATATATATAGATATATATCTATATACACATCTGGCGGTCCTGAAGTGGTTAAAGAAGAACTGAAGACAAGACTTTTTTATTAGTTTCGGATATTATGGGGAGGGGGAGGGGGGGTGATAACCCTGTTTTTTTCCATCTGTTTCCCAATTGGGAGATTTTCACTTCCTGTCTGGTAGCCACAAAAGACATCCCTCCAAATTGAGGCAAATCCCTGGTGGTCAGCAGGGTCACCAGAATAAGTGGGAAGATATCCCATCTATTCCTGTTCTGAGGACAACCCAAAATCTGGGATTTTCTTTCATTCTCACTGATCATCAATGGTCACCAGGGTGACGCTGCCTAATAGGGACAGAGACAGCAATAAATACCTGACAGGAGTTCAAATCCTTTTTCACCCTACCTAAAATCCCCCAAAAAGATTTGGCTTCAGCTGCACTTTAATGACTCACACTTATATAAAATTATGTTGTATAGTTCTGGATAGAGCGGGCAAGGATAAGAATCCCTGTTTAGTTTTTACTTCTATTCGGGGCTCAGTTGGAAAGATTTTCCTCACTTCCTCTGCTCTTGACAACGGCTTACAAGACAGGAAGCAAAGAAAAATCCCCTACAGGGAATACAAATATGACAGGGGTTCTACCCTACCCCTGTAGTCATGGCCGGATTTACGCTCCCTGCTGCCCCAAGGCCAGGTTCCCCAATGCGCCCCCCCCCC
>NW_017306820.1:82668-106554 GCF_000935625.1 Nanorana parkeri
CAAACCCCCTACCCCCCATGGAGAATAGCAGACCTGCAGGCTGCATACCTGCGTACAAAACAAGCTGCGGCTTCCCCGCTGTACATTTAGCTCTGCTTGCCCAGCGCAGGGCTAAATGTAGAAAACTACTACCCACCCGGCGCCCAAAACTGCATGCCCCGGGCATAGGGAGATAGGAATTCCACACCCCTGCTGCCCCTATACTCCCTGCTGCCCCGAGGCTGGGCCTTGTGGGAAATCCGGCCCTGCCTGTATTTTGACATCTGTCTGGGCAGCATGGTAGCTTCCCAGGGGAAAGCAGCACTGGGGGTCCCAGGTTCAAATCCTGGACACTATCTGCATGGAGTTTGCATGTTCTCCCTGTGCTTGTGTGGGCTCTGAGTCTCACGCTGGATTACTGTACAGATCTGGAAGGAATACACACAGCTCGCCAAGATTCAAGAAGAATACACATGACTCTTGTACGCAGATAACATTTAAGGGCTCATTCACACCCGTCTGGATGCGTTATACACCTAGGGTTGCCACCTGTCCAGGATTCACCCGGACAGTCCGGGTTTTGAATGCTGTGTCCGGGTTTCATGGCAGGAGAAACCCGGACACAAGATGTCAGGCAGACAGGGGCAACCAAAATTAAGATAGGGGCTACTGGCCCCCCACTAAAAATAGTCTCAACTGTGATATATACATATGAATAAGCCGCGACTCATTCTCCAAAAATATGTCAGTGCGCCGCTAGAGTGTTCGGGTCTCGCTTTAAGAAAAGGCGGCAACCTTATATACAGCGCATGACCCACGTGAACCATGGCACTTAGCGAACAGTTCTTTTTGTTGTGCCTGTGTTGATCTACGCAGTGTGAATGAGCCCCAGGACCCGTCTGTTCCCTGCGAGATTTAACAATCCTTCCTGCATCGCTTTGTGAAGATTTCCTACATACGCTTCCATCCATTCCATGAGATAAAGCGAACCGCATAACCGATATAATGTCCCTTATGCCATCCGCGGCACCAAGCGCTAATTCACTCGCTCGTTCCTTACAATAATCCGACGCAGCTCGCGCGACCTTGCTCTCTCGTGATGCGAAACGTCTTTATCACCTACATAAAAATGGCTCACAGCTGTTGTTTTGTGCGTGTGGCCCCCAGAAAACTCATTTAGAAGAAAACCTATAAATATTTGGAATGTGGGGGCGCTTAAACAAAGTTGTAGGCCGCTGGCGGCGTAGCGGGAGAGCGTCGTTTTCTCCAGAAACGGGATTAAGAAGCCGTGTAAAAGTTTACAGTACAAGATGTTGCGGCGGGGCTCAGTCAGCGCGCTGCGCTTTAACCCTTTCGCTGCCAAGGCGTTTTATGCACACGTTATAATCCGCATTGTAGGCCCCATTCCCACTAAGCGATTTATCGCGCCGCGATATCGCGCATTTTTGCGCGAGAAGTCGCCGGCCAATGCTATTCAATGGAGCTATCTTAGCTCCATGTCGTTCGTCGCTGTCGCTCTAGCAGGACCCTTTTTTCGGCGGATTTTGCGCGACTTTTCTATTTTTTAATGGAGCCCGACGGTAAAGGCCGCGCTACCGTTGCTGGATCATCGCTGGAACGTCGCCCTGAAAGTCGCGATATCCCGGCCGCGCAGATCAGCTGCAAAAGGTATGTCGCTTAGGGTGAATGGGGCCTTAGGGCTGCTAGTTGCTTGCACTTTGTTATAATACCAGTAACAGGTGACCGCGGAATGTTTAGTAGCAAGGAAATTTTGATCCAATGATTTGGAGGGTTGTCCTAATACTTTTGGCAATATAGTGTATGTTAAAGGTTTAAATTCTGACCTCACAATTCCATTACACTGAAATTCTCCTTTAAATGGCCCGTGGGAAGCCAGGCCGGCAAGCACTTAGCAAGGTAACCTCGCGACGAGCCCCAAAGGCAGCGCTCCAGATGCCAACACTAGAGCCCAAGGAGGGTGCGAGGGGAAGCAGATGTTACTGCGCCAAAAATGTCCCAGTGCTTCAGCATCTGTGTCCTGTGACATCTCGGGAGCGGAAAGACATCTGAGCGACGCCGTCAGTCCTTCCCCGCTCAGAGTAAATGTAAACCTGAGCAGTGACATCTCATATACACTCGGTAACATCGTCATTTTCAAAAGGCATTTTTAATCTTTTTTGATATTTACATTTTTTTTTTTTTAATAAATGTAAATACCGGTAGTTGCATTAAGATGAGGGATGCTCCGATACCGGTTTTTCGGTATCGAGTACCAATGTTTCTTTTTCAGTACTCGCTGATACCGAGTACCGATACCGGTACTTCCGCTAGCATGGAGCTGGCTTTCCAGGCAATCAGGAGGTAGGTAATGACTCGCCGCCTGGCTTCTTGATTGCCTGAGAAGCCAGCTCCATGCTGTTTGGCCGGCTCAATGCTGATTGGCCGGCTTCCCAGCCTATCAGGAAACCGGGTCATTAACTGTTACCTTCCTGATTGGCCGGGAAGCCAGCTGCATGCTGCTTGGCCGGCTGGATGCTGACTGGCTGGAAAGACGGCTTCACGGCCAGTCAGCATCAAGCCGGCTAAGCAGCATGCAGCTGAGTTAATCCCCTCAAAAAACAATGCATCAGTGTTTGATAGTTAGAGCAAACCTCATAGCATCCCATATACGCAGTCCTTGGCTCGGGGGCTCAAATAAAGCAAATATACTCACCTGATCCTCAGGACTGCTGGGTTCTCACAGCCTCTTCTCCCCCGGGGCTCTGACGGCCTAAGGACCACTGACGTCGTCACATCCTGTGCAGGTCCATTGACTTGTATCAGAGGTGAAGACACCATGGTAGAGCCCAGGGGCGTCCCGAGGTCAGGTGTTACCCGGTCTCTAGAACGGGTGACACCACGCTGTGTCGTCATCGCGCATGTGCATGACGTCACCTCGCGCATGCGTGATGACTTCATCGAGCATGCGCGACCATCTGATGGTGATGGACGCCGGCAGAGAGAGGAGGGGACAATCACCCGGCGGGATGAGGTATGCCGCCGGGTCCTCTCCTCTCTCCTGACACTGTCTGGCTCTCGGTCTATGACCGAGTGCCTGACTTTTTAGACAGGGGTGACACCAAAATGACAGTCAGTCATTTTGGTGTCACCCCTGCAATGGTGACACCCGGGTGCGGGCCGCACCCCCCTTGTGACACCACTGGTAGAGCCCACAGCCGGAGCAGAGGAGGAATGAGGTGAGCACTGACCAAGTGGGACTGAGGACCAGGTTGGCATATCTGCTTTATTGGAGCCCCCTAGACCAATCAGAAGAGGCACTTAACCCTTGCAGAATGGAGACAGCCCTACTGCACTGGTAAATTTTTGATTTCTTCTTTAATACTGTTTCTCTTCATGTTGAATGTATTGTGATGTAATACCGCATTATGAACACTAGATGGAGCTGAGAAGCATAGGAAAAAACCATGACTGATGGATCCGTCAATTTTCCATCCCTCCAGTAAAACCCCAATAAACACACGGACTGTGCTACATGGATTTTAACGGCCACAGCAGCTCTTTTATTAAACAAACAATTTTAACAATAGCCAAAGTAATAAACCAAATATACAAAAATAATACTTTAAACAAGGGTTGACCTGAGAAGGGGTCTTTGGGTGCCCGCCAGCCCAAAAAGGCCTCTCTTAACACTCCACCCATGTCCCCAGCCGCACACAACCAGCGTGAGGATGCCGAGGGACATTTCATGGCCCTCGGAGTGAAGGGCGAGAGAGGTGAGTTCCACTAGACAGAGAATCAGGTCAGTATTGCCGGCCTGGCTTCCCACGGGCCATTTAAAGGAGAATTTCAGTGTAATGGAATGGTGAGGTCAGAATTTAAACCTTTAACATACACTATATTGCCAAAAGTATTGGGACGCCCCTCCAAATCATTGGATTCAGGTGTTCTGTGGAATTTCCTTGCTACTAAATATTCCGCGGTCACCTGTTACTGGTATTATAACAAGTGGAAGCAACTGGGAACAACAGCAACTCGGACACAAAGTGGTAGGCCACGTAAAATGACAGAGCGGGGTCAGTGCATGCTGAAGCGCGCAGAAGTTGCCAACTGTCTGCAGAGTCAATAGCTACAGACCTCCAAACTCCATGTGGCCTTCAGATTGGCACAACAACAGTGCGTAGAGAGCTTCATGGAATGGGTTTCCATGGCCGAGCAGCTGCATCCAAGCCTTACATCACCATGTGCAATGCAAAGCGTGGGATGCTGTGGTGTAAAGCACGCCGCCACTGGACTCGACAGCTTTTTTTGAGACCCCTAGACAAAATGGACACTTAACCATTTCACTGCAGGGGGTAGCCCCAATGCAATTGTACGTTTTTGATTCCTTTGTTACTTCCAGATGTCGGTCTCTCATGTCTCATGTTCACGGCTGGAGGCTCGCAGTGTGGCGGAGGTGGACGCGTCTTCTTATCTCATTAGGTCGGCTGGCACAGGTATCACTGGCAGGGAATTCCATGGCAATTCATATAGAGGTGAGCATATATATATATATAGGGAAGAGCCTGTTGTATGTAACAGTCGGCTCCCCCCCCACCCCCCTCATACGAGCGGATGGCACATTCTCAACGTGAGTTATTTAACATTCCAGATGACAGAACTTTAAAATATTTGGTAGACAATATTTACATTAATGAAGAGGAGTCTGCGGCTCCGGGGAGGGTTTGGAGATCTGCCATGCTTTGCATTTAACATTTCCTGAAGTGTTTTGCTACAACATGTTTTTTTTAACTGCTGCGTAAACAGATTAACCCTTCGCGGCACTGCAGACGCCAAAAATACAAAGGATTTAATTAAACCCCAAACTTTCTTATCTTTTTCTAAAGCGTATTTTTACTTTTTCAGCCAAATTGGGATCAAGACGATTTTATATTTCTTACATGTTTGATATTCACAGAGCAGAACTTTATTTTTTTAAACTTTTTTTTTTTTTTTTTACTTACCTTCATGATGTGATGACACATTGGGGGTGACAGGTTCTCTTTCAAGGTGACATTAGGGGTCTATACAGTGACGTGAGGTACCTCTGGTTCCGGGTGAGGCATTCCCCAGCATCGCTCCCAGCACTTGTCCCCCCGCTGGCCGAAGCCACGTCCCCAAGCTAGTGTGAAGGAGGAAGGGAGGAGACAGGGAGGAGCCTCCCTGTCCCTCACTTGCTTGTCACTGGTGAGGCATTGAAATCGATGGTCTCAGTGTTTTTTCTTTTTTTGATTGGACAGCTTGGACCAATAGCGCTTTGCCATTGGTCCAAATCATCCACAGAGCTCACGCCTCGAACACAGAGTAGAGGCTGTGACAGCTCTTGCCTCAATAGTTAGGTTACACAAGCAGTGGGGAAGCCCACTGCTGTGTAACCCAACTACCTGTCAAAAGCCGGATGCAGCGCTGCCTGTAATGAAATCCAGCGCTCCGTCCATGACAGCGGGGAGGATTTCCCTGCTGTGTAACCTGATAGAAGCCGCTCTGAATGGAGAAAAAGCTGTCAGCTTCAGACTTGAAGCTGACAGCTTTTTCCTCCATAATACTAGGTGAGGCTTTGCCTCACCTACCTCCCCTGACTGCATGTCCCTGGGTCTATTAGACCCCTTATGTCACCTTTGCACTTCAAGGAAGCTGTTCAAGCAAAGATCAGCTACATGCTTGATCAGCTTCTTTACTGGCTTCTGCAGCCGGGGAATGACAGCTGAGAAGCCAGAAGTGAGGCAATCAGCGTTGATTCCGGTGTTCTAGCAAAGATTGTGACTAGGTTGGAATGGGTGACCGGTCACGTGGTCACACATTTTAATGTCACGCCCAGTTTTTCGGCGGTGGAATATGTGACCGCCAAAAGGTGAAGAAATCCAACGCTTTGTCAGCTGTTCCAGGGCAGATCGGCATCTCAGATTGTATGTGCAGGAGAGCCGGTGTGCCTCGGAACAGCTTCTAAGATTGCACTCACAGAGTCGGATAGAAGTGACATTTCAGGGCTGATCAGCTGTTCCAGGGCAGATCGGTTCTCCTGCACATACCACCTGAGATGCTGATCTGCCCTGGAACAGCTGAGAAAGCGTTGGAATGCTTCACCTATTGGCGGTCACATATTCCACCGCCAAAAAACTGTGCGTGAGTACGTTAAAATGTGTGACCACGTGACCGGTCACACAGTCTGACATAGTCACAAACTTTCATAGAACACCTGCCCCATTCAGCAGGGAGGAGATCAGCGAACAGAAGTTTGCTGGTTTCTCTCCCTACTACCCACTGGCACTCTAGAAGCGGATCCCAGGCCCACAAGAGGGGCAGCAGAGCCCAGGAAGCAAGGTGGTGGGGCGGTCTCCATTTACAGGCCCTGGATGCAGCTTAGCCACTAGGCTCAACATGAGCTTTACACAGGCAAACAGACTATAGTCACCAGGAGTCTTTTTACAGGGACCAACTGCCAGCACCATAAGGCACACATCGCTAACAGCGGAAGGGTTAAACAATTCGCAGAACCATTTCTCCTGCAAAACAAATGTAAAATGTAAAAAACAAATGTTGTTAGCATTTTCTTTTCAAGTCGAATGTAGCATTTGGAAAGTACTACATGTTGGCCACTAGATGGAGCTGAGGAGCATAGGAAATTAGTATTTATTTCCTATGCTCTTCAGCTCCATCTAGTGGCCATAATGTGGTATTTTCTTCATATTACATTCAACCTGGAAAAATATATGCTAATGACATTTATTTTTTGCCTCTATTTGCATAGAATGGATGTATAGGCAGTTTCTCAGGATGGATGGCTGTTTATAAATACACCCTATATAAATATCTGTACAATTCTATCAACATGTTGCATTTTGTACCACCCAATTGAAGTGAAAAAAATTCCAGTCTTGCTGATTGATTGTTTCACCGATGTCGTCTAGAGGATCTCTATCCAAAAACGGACACGAATTGTCTAATCTCACTTTCTTAGGCTTTTCTGTGGATGGCCTTACGGAGCGATTGCTGTTTACTCCCGTTAGTTTTTGCACACAAGCTCCTCATCATGCAGTCTGGCGCAGATGATGGAACAGCCTCCATCCCTCTGAAGAGAACATCTCGCTGCAACATTTGCATGAAATTATTGTAACCTTTAAGAACACGTGTAGAACAATAGGAGTCCGCTCAAGGACAAGCTATTCAAATGTGATTACTAATTCACATTGCTTTTTTTCCTAAATAAAGAGTGCATTATGGAGAGGTGGAAAATGGGGGGGGGGGGCGGCGTAGAAAGCTGATCGCTTTAATATAATCTGTGGAGAAGAAGAATTATTATTTGTAAGCAGGAAATGTAAACAGGCAACATTTTTTATAAATCGTTTTGTTTAGGGATGCACCGATACCGAGTTTTTGGGCGAGCACTCAAATGCTCCTGGTAGCGGAACTTCCAGTATCAGGAAGTTGGGCGGCGAGTCATTGCACGCCGCCCGGCTTCCTGAATGGCCAGTAAGCTGGCTCCATGCTTCCTCGTCACCTGGTGATGAGGGTGCATGGAGTCGGCTTCCCGTCCGATCAATGGGGTGGGTAATGACTCGCCGCCTGGCTTCCTGATGGGCCAGGTTCACCATCAATCAGGTCAAGTCATTACACGGCACCCGGCTTCCAGATTGTCCGGGAAGCCAGCTCTATGCTCCCTGGTCACGAGGGAGTATGGAGCCAGCTTCCGGGCAATCAGGAAGCCAGGCAGCATGCAATGACTCACCGCCTGGCTTTCTGACTGGTTGGGAAGCTGGCCAATCAGGAAGCCCGGCAGCGAGTCATTAGCCACCCCCGTGCTTCCTGATTTGCCAGAAAGACAGCTATATGCTTCCTCGTCTCCTGGTGATGAGGGAGCATGGAAACAGCTACCCAGCTAATCGGGAAGCCGGTTGGTTAGTCATTATACGCCACACGGCTTCTCGGAAGTCCATTTAAGGAAGATGGTCGCCGGCTTCCTGCCCGGCTTACTTAATGGGACTTCCATTATCGGTATTCGGTGTTGGCGAGTACTGAATAAAAAAATATTGATACTCGATACCGAAAGAACAGTATCGGTGCATCCCTAGTTTTATTAATCAGAAATATGCGCAATGCCATTGTAGGCTTGTTTTTAAAGGTGCAAGCTCTTAGGACATCATCCGTCATTGGGTGAGTTACCGACCTAGAAAAAATAATGGGTTCATTGGGTGTCCTGGAGGTTACTAGTATTAGATATTACTGAAGGACAAAGTGCAAATAGTATTAGATATACTGTTTAATGTTAAGTCATACAGACAAAAGAGCATTCGAGAGTTCAGGAACTGATGTTGCATGAGAAGATCTGGTTACAGATGATCCCAAAGATGTTCAGAAGGGTTGACGTCAGGGCTCTGCGCAAGACACTTGAGTTCCTCCACACCAAACTGGTCCAACCATGTTTTTGTAGAGCTGGCTTTGTACACAAGAGACAGTCATGGTGGCAGGGCCGGTGCTAGACTATTTAACCCTAGGCAAGACTATTTTACCCTAGGCAAGACCAGCTACTTGCACCCCCGGCCCCCCTCCCACGCAGCTCCGATTTCCTGCCGGCTAGCTTACGCAGGCGACAGGTGAATGTAAGCAGCTGGGAGCAATAGCCAGACTGCTATTGGGTATTTTAATTTGAAATAGCCAATAGCAGGCTGGCTATTGAATCACCACATAATGAGCACAGAGGAGCGGACTTGAGAGAGAAAGGTGTCTCTCATTTCCGCTCCTCTACTTAGTGGGTGGGTTCAATAGCCAGCCTGCCATTAGCTTTTACAATTTGAAATAGAGGGGGGGCTTAACTGCACTAGAGAAAAGTGAGGTCAAGGGACGAGCTGTGCTGCTTGGCAGGGGGTCTCTAAATTACATGAATAGCTAAACAGGATTACAAATATTGTAGCAGGTAACATACTACACCCCATATACGTATTTCAGCCGTGTACTTTGCTGTTTTTACTGCTTTAAATAAGGCCGCTGGTCTTTACCTTATCTGCTGTCAATGTTCCACCATTATGGTGATTTCCCTAATACAAGAGATGAAACGTTTGAGGCATTACTGATAATTCTCAGAAGTCAAGCATGCTGCTGACTCCCATTTAACTCCCTTTCTTCTTGCCCGGTGTGCTCGTACATGGTTTGGATGTGTGTGATCTTGGAAGGGGGAGATCTAAGAGGCCTTGTGGCTTGCTGATCGCTGACAACTTGAACTCCTGCTGGGATGAAAGGAGGAAAAATGCTCTGACGTTACTTGTCGAGGCTAAAATGGAATTACACGTGTCCGTAATAGAAAACAGTACACAGTCTGCAGACATGTGCCGGACTGACAGAATGCTGGCTTCTTCCTTCTGCAGTCCATTGGCGGCCATGGAACTGGCCCGGACGGAGGGCGGACAGAATACCGGAAACACCTAATTAAAAATCTTGAACGCAGCTTAAGCACGCATCACTGTAATTTGTAATTGATTTGTAATCATACTATTTCATCAGTGCAAATACCACTGTTTGTAAAAATCTTATGTGCGGGCACTCTATGTTGGGGTGTACGTACTGATTGTAATTCAACTTTTTGTATGTGACAAAAAAATAAATAAAAAAAAAACTTTTTGAAACGAAAAAATTTTGTTTATTTTTGAAAGCGACTATGTATATATTTTACTTACAAATAGAGCTGCAAAGGTGGGTTTTATTAATGTGCCAATGCGGGATTTACAGGATGCACAGGGGTCCCTAGAAGGTGTTTTGAGGTACACGGGAGCCACAGAGTACTCTGGGATCCCTAGATGACACAGGATGTTCTTGGATGTATGGGAGGCACTGGGTGCATTGGGGTCCCTAGATGACTGAGTGTGTTTTGAGGTACACGGGAGCCACAGAGTACTCCTGGGATCCCTAGATGACACAGGATGCTCTTGGGTGTATGGGAGGCACTGGGTGCACTGGGGTCTGTAGATGACACAGGATGTTTTGTGGTGCATGGGAGTGACAGGATGCTCTGGAGTTCCTAGATGATCCAGGCAATGCGATCCGCAAGTCACTACTGCACCCAAAACGAGGGTGTAGGTATGCGGTGGGGACATCTGTATGATCTACGTAATCTCTGGCATGCTCTGCAGCTGTCTGGGGGGCTACACTCCACCAACAGGACCCTCTGCTGCCTCCCCTCTCAGGTACACTCCTGCAATCACCCAAACTGTCCTCCTCTCATACGGACCCCTGCCCATGATTTGCTAATTTCATTCACTGATATATTCTATCCCACTTAAGATGCACACTCCATGCATACAGGGTCCCTACTAACAAATAAACAAATGACACCAGCATTGCAACTACACAGCGCTAGCCACTGAGGCCACCATTGAATTTCCCAAATTTACAAAAATTCAAAGTTCAGCTGACATTTTATCATCGTAGTTTAAACAGGACATGTATATTTATATCTGAACATATACAGACATGTAACGGCCCCCATGTATGTCTTCTCTGTTGTAGTGTTGCACAACACGTGTTTAGTTAAGCCCGAGCTTTAAAGGAATTTACCAATAACAGTTTATATATTAAATAATGTGAACAGGAAGATGAGGCATGGAATGCTGGTTGTCATCCTCCATATGGAATGAAGGAGATAGTATTGCTAATGATAGGTACATGGACCGTTGGGGGGCCTCACACATCTGCTGATACACAGCCATGTATGTTTAATATATATATTCTTCTATGATTTTTGTGGACTTTTTTATATATTGAATTGCTTAAGGGCCCGTTCACACCAGGTTTTTTCCCCTATATCTCGGTGTCATGGGATTAACGCATGGTACCACGCAACGCATGGTCCTGGTGTGAACAGGCCATGAAAGAAAGCAAGTGTGATTTTTTTTTTTACATGTGTTTTCTAAAGTAAAGGAGACTTTCTGCTTCAAAGCTCAAGTCAGATTTTCCCTTTCCTGGTCCATCCCTCCACCTTCATCAACATGCTAATGGCATTTTTAAAATTCATTTTCATTACATACCTGATTTTAGATTCGGTGATATCATCACTGGGTCTGTGTGCTTGACCGCGCAATGTTGGCAGATCATGGCTGGTGGGAGGGGCCGGCAGGGGGCTGTACATGTGTCATCCAGGACCTGTGTCCCTAGATGACACAGGATGCTTTGGGGTGCACGGGAGTCACAGGGTGTACAGGGTCTCTGTGCTTCTCCACACAATGCCGGCAGATCATGGCTAGTAGGAGGCAGAGGGGTCCTGAGGCGGGGTGACACCCAGTGTGGGTATCAGGTGACACCCCGCAGTGACGTCATCGCGTACGCGCTTGATGTCATTGCGCATGTGCGCGATGACGTCACGTGTGGTACCGCTGAGAGAGGAGGGCACGTCACCCGACAGGATAAGGTATGCCGCCGGGTCCCCTCCTCTCTCTCTCTCTCTCGAGCAACTGTCAGGCTCTCGGTCCTTGACCGAGTGCCCGACTTTTCAAAGGGGGGGGGGGTTAACACCAAAATGACTGTCATTAATTTTGGTGTCACCCGTCCAATGGTGTCACCCGGGTGCGGTCCACACCCCCGCGTGACGTCACTGGTAGGAGGGGCCGGCAGGGGGCTGTACATGTGTCATCTAGGGCCTGTGTCCCTAGATGACACAGGATGCTTTGGGGTGCTCAGGGTCTCTATGCTTCTCCATACAATGCAGGCAGATCATAGCTGGTGGGAGGGGCCAGCAAGGGGCTGTAAATAGCTTCCTGAAAACATCACAGCACCCTGCCTTAGTACTCCACTCAAGAGCCCCCAGCCCCGATGCAAGCAGTGAGCTGACTCTATGCATTCAGATTGCCCTAGGTAATGCCCACATGTGATGTTGAGCCTTCATGATTGAGCTTCATGATTGAAAGAACTGAAAAATCAATAAATGAAAGGGGAGGGCCGGGGACAGTCTGACTGGGGAAGAAGCGCTAGATGATGCTGGATGCCTTTCAGCCAGGAAATAAGACGGGCTCTATCAGACTTGCTAATGTACATTGTGAGAAGCTCGCAGTGTGCAGTAAAATCAGAGAAAGCCATTTCAGTCCAGGAGAGGAGCCGGTACAACTGGTGCAATATATTATACCATGTATACATTGGAGCGCACCTTTAATGAGTGCTCACATTCCAATGGTGCCTCTTATCTCTCCTGTACAGGACTTCAATGTAAATCCTCCGGCCTTAAGGTGGAATTAAAGTTACAGAAGGCAGATGACAGGAACAGGAGAGGGAGGAACATGGACAAAAACCAGATCTCCCCTTCCCCTCCCTGCATGAAGCATCCCATCTGAAAAAACACTTGGTTTACATCTCCATGTTTACATCTGCGTAGGGAACGGCAGCTCCCATCTGTTCCTGCGCTGACCCATGAAAAATAAAGAGAAAAAAAGCGAAAAGACATTAAAAAAAAAAAAAAATGATCCATTGTCGTGTTTTGCTTTTTTACTTTACATCTCCCATCATAACAACACATATTTAATCACACCGCCTTCAGTGTTCCTCCTTCGGAATGAATACGCATCAGCAGTTTTAGAAGGGCTTATGAGCTTACCCAAAGATATTACAGGAATTCCGGAACGCCGCAATGCAATTACTCCATCAGAGGCCGCAACAGTATCACCCCAAAGGAAAAGAAATAATATTGTGCGAGAGGGAAAATCGGGGCTGAAGCAATGTAGAAATTCCTTCTACCGTGGTGCCAGTGCCAAGGCACCAGCACTGGCAAATCACCCGCTTTAGGGACTCGTTCACACCATGTCCATTCAGCTGTGTTGTACTGCACGCCACTGCACATGTATGATCTGAGCAGGCCCATAGAAAACAATTGTATTTAGGGATGCACCGATACTAGTATAGGTGCCAGTACCGAGTATTTGGGCGAGTACTTGTACTGGCCCAAATGCTCCCGATGCCTAACCCAATACCATAACTTTCGGTATCAGGAAGCCAGGCAGCAAGTAATTACACACTACCCGGCTTTCTGATTGGCAGGAAAGCCGGCTCCATGCTCCCTTGTCACCATGGAGCATGGAGCTGGCTTTCCGGACAATCATGAAGCCGGGGGGCGGGTATTGAAGCTGGCTCCATGCTCCCTTTTCACTTGGTGACGAGGGAGCATAGAGCCGGCTTCCCGGCCAATCAGGAAGTCGGGCAGCGTGTAATGACTCGCCGCCTGGCTTCCTGATTGATCGGTAAGCTGGCCACTCAGTAGGCCGGGCGGCGAGTCATTACGCGACCCCCGGCTTTCTTATTGGTCAGAAAGACGGCTTCATCCCTTGTCACCTGGTGACGAGGGAGCATGGAGCCGGCTTCCCGGCCAATTAGGAAGCCGGGCGCTGTGTAATGACTCGCTGCCTGGCTTCCTGATTGGTCAGGAAGCCAGGCGGCAAGACATTACCTGCCCCCCCCCCCTGCTTCCTGATTGGCCAGAAAGCTGGATCCATGCTCCCTTGTCACCTGGTGACGAGGGAGCATGGAGACGGCTTCCCTGCTAATCAACAAGCCGTGTGGCAAGTAATTACACGCCGCCCGGCTTCCCGGCTAATCAGGATGCCTCCCAGCTTTCTTCATGGGTCTTCCGGTATGGGTATTCGGAAAAATAACCTTGGTACTCATACTCGATACCAAAAAATGCATCCCTAATTGTATTGTATGTTCACACCATACAGGTGGTATGCTGGAAAATGCAGCTCAAGCCATGAACAAGCCCTAAAAGCAAAACTTCAGGAAGCAAATTTCAGGAAACTATATGCAAAGATTAATGCTGCTCTGTGTAGATTAATAGATCATTAAATTTACTTTTTTAATACAATTAAGGTAAGTACCTGCTTTGACGTGGTATCAGCCTCTTGCAGTCCCTGTACAGTGAAGCTCAGACTTGGGAGAGGGAGAAGCAGAGCAAGGAACCAGTTGGGTGCTGTGAAGTGAAAGGAACATGCCCATTAAATGGTCTAATAGTGACAAGGTTTGACAGACACAGGGGCTTAGAAACTGGTGACATGGTCCTCCAATCCAACATCACTCACAATCCATGGGCAACAAATGGGCAATTATTACAATATGCAAGCTACAAATGGGCAAGCATGACAATACACAGGCAACAAACAGGCAATTATTACAATATGTGGGTGACAAATGGGTAATTGTTACAATGCATGGGCAACAAATAGGCAACTGTTACAATACACGGGCAACAAATGGGTAATTGTTACAATGCATGGGCAACAAATGGGTAATTGTTACAATGCATGGGCAACAAATGGGTAATTGTTACAATGCATGGGCAACAAATGGGTAATTGTTACAATGCATGGGCAACAAATGGGCTACATGGGCAACAAATGGGTAATTGTTACAATGCATGGGCAAGAAATAGGCTACTGTTACAATACATAGGCAAGAAATAGGCAATCGTTATAATAGATGGCCAACAAAGAGGCAATTATTACAAAGTTTGGCAAACAAATGGCCGATTCTGACAATTTGTGAGTGACAGGCAGTTGAAACAATATGTAGGCAACAAATGGGCAATCGTGACAGTAAGCAGGCAATGAATGGGCCATCTGTGGACGACAAATGGCAACATCGTGCAACAAACAGCCATCTGTTACAATACACGGGCAACAAACGGGCAATCTTAATGATATACAGGTGGGCAACATATGGGCAATCATTGCAATGCATTATGTTGGTTACAATATCTAACGTCATGTTCCCGGCATTGTAACGATTGCCCATTTGTTGCCCATGAATTATAATGAAAGCTTGTTGGCACAAGCACAAGTTCAGGATAGATAGAAGGAGCTTTAATTGCCCTCTGGGTCCATTTCAAGCTCATTAAAGTGTATGTGAGCTCGAATGTAACAATATGTGGGTGGGCAATTAATGGCATAAAACTGAGGAGTGCAGTCTGGGCTGTCTTGGTAAGCAGTGGACATGCAGGAGAGCAGGGTAGGGATGGACATCCGTAGTCCATGAAATCCAGTAGATTGAACCTTGATGAATCCAGGTGCCATCTTAAACCTGCCGTGCGGTGCCATCATCAAGACCCAAAAGTATGGACTATCTTGGTAAGCAGTGGACATGCAGGAGAGCAGCGTAGGGGTCCCTCTTCAGGTCCATCCATAGTGCATGAAATCCAGTAGACCCTGACACCATTGATGAATCCAGGTGCCATTTTGAACCTGACATGTGGTTCCATCCTCGTGTCGGAAAACTGCATTGTCGCCAGCACACCATTTAAGATACAACATGAGCCATTTATTAGTCACCACCAATAGTGCTTCTCTGAGGAAGGGGTCCTCTCTGGTCCCAAATTTGCCCATATTTGTGTAGCGCTCACCCCCGAAGGAGCCGCTGAGTATGAAATGGGTTCTCCTACCTGTCTGTTCCAGCCAACGGTCCCCTTTGTTCAGCAACAGCACACCGACACTCACGGACAGAATGGACTCGAGTCTCGGGGTATTTATTTGCAAAGGTCAACAGGGGAGATAGGGTTTAGGGTCTGTATGATGCCCTGATGGATTCTTCTGAGGACAGCTTTCTCCCCTAGAAACTGCTAAGGCCGATAGCACTGTGATCTGGTCCCAGGGACCAATAGTATTAGCGACACTGCGAACAGCCAGGAGGGTCCAGTAACTTATAATGAGAAGGTTTGCTATCTCTGGCTTCTTCTAGAACAGATACCTGGAATAGGGTGAGGGACCTCTCTTGTGGGTCCCAGACGGATGCTCTCACCAGCTCCTCTGTGGTACCCCTCAAAAAGAAGACTCTCCCTCCGACCCAGCTTCCATCAGGTATTTTCCTCTTCAGGATCTGGAATCTCTGTGCCCTCAGCATCTGCAACTGCCAAGGAGCACTCCAGGTTAGTGGTAGTATCCTCTTAGAACAAGGCACCCAACACCCGCCACGTGTATGGGGCCCAAGCAAAGTTCCTATGGAGTCCTAGGCCTGCAGGCCCCCAGCACCTGCCATGTGCTGAGGCTGAGGCCATTTGCTTGCATCACACAGACCTCCTAGGCTGAGGCCCCAGGAGGGGAAGAGACCTCTGCACAGTGTCCCCAGACCTTTTATTACCTGCCCTCAACCATGCCTCTGAGTCATCCTACTCAGGGATTAGCCAGGGTCAGTCGCATAGTCATAACCTGAGGATGGATCCTCCCTCACTGTATGCCAAGGCTCCCTTTTCCTCAGCAACAGGAGGAGCAATCAATCCAGCAGATTCAGGGACACCTATAGAATGCAGAGCTCTGTATAATCAGTATCTAGACTGGTTACAGTCCAGACATTCTCTAGATTTGTAGTGACATTTTAGAGGGTGCTACATTTGTATCTGAAATGGTGTGCGGGGGACAATTTGAAATTTTTGGACTCGATGATGGCACCACATGTCATGAAAGTTCAATGCTGTAAGGGTCAACTGGATTTCATGGACTATGGATGGACATCAAGAGGGACCCCTACTCTTCTCGCATGTCCACCTTTTACTAAGACAGTCCAGACTTCACTGCTCAGTTGGATGCCCGCTACGCTTCACTCTTATAAGGAACTAATTCCAAAGCCGTGTACCGAACGGAATGAAATAGAGAATATGAACCAAAAAATAAAAAATAAAAAAAAACTTATGAGGAAACATCCGCCTTTCGTCCTCGGTGCGGCACTGCCTTAGGCGTGCAGTTTCCTGGGAGCTCCTGATAGATGTGGGCCGGCGCGAGGTGCAACATCTCAGATATATGGCATTCTATTCAAAACAGCCCGGGGCAGAACAGACGTCTAGCAGATCCTCGGAGGAATCTTCAGAAAGTTTCCAGCATGTTGGACCCCCATGAAATAAATAAACATTGTAGCGGTTCATACTCCGCCTTCACCCGAGGAAAACACTTGGTTCATGTATTTTGTGAAGCTCCCATCTTACTATTAAAGTTTTTTGAGGTTTTAACAGTTTAATTCCTTATATAGTTCCGAAAGTAAAAAAAAAAATCAGCTGAATCTCTGGTCAAAAACGTTTTTTCGGTATTGTGTACGAGTACCAATATTTATCCTTCAATACTCGCCGATACCGAGTACCATTGCCTATACTTCTTCCAGCATGAAGCTGGCTTCCTGGGCAATCAGTCATTACCCGCCGCCCAGCTTCTTGATTGCCCAGGAAGCCGGCTCCATACTGTTTGGCTGGCTCCATGTTGATTGGTCGAGAAGCCGGCTTCCCAGCCAATCAGCGTGGAAGGAAGCCGAAAGGCTGGTCATTGCCCGCCAAGTTTCTGATTGGCTGGGAAGCAGCCTCATTACTGTTTGCCCGGCTCGATGCTGATTGGCTGGAAAGCCAGCTCCATGTTCCCTCACGGCACTGCCCGTCAGAGGAAATATCCCTCTGACCGGAAGTTCCAATATCGGAGAATTTGAGTGGGTACTCGCCCAAGCATGCCAGGAGCATTCATCCCCACAGACGGGGGGCTTTTTCCTTACGTTACATGTCAGCATGACATGTACGTTTTATTATTTAAAAAAAACATTCTTAAGCTCCAGTCTAGGGACTTTGCTTAGGCTGAGATGATGTCATCATTCTGCTGCAGGCAGGAGAAGGCATTTCCTCAGTGTCCTCTCCCCCAGTGATCAGTCTGCTGCTGGCAGGAGGAAGCATTTCCTCCATCTCCTCTCCCAAGTGGTCAGTCTGCTGCAGGCAAGAACAAACATTTCCTCAGTCTCGCCCCCTTCCAGTGATCAGTCTGCTGCAGACAGGAGAAATCATTTAATCAATCTCCCCTCCCCCAGTGATCAGTCTGCTGCAGTCATGAGGAAGAATTTCCTCAGTCTCCCCTCCCCCAGTGATCACACTGCAACATTATAACTTTGTAGCAAGTCACAAGCCGAGAGGCTGCAGCGGGGGCTGACCTGTGTCAGACATTTGTGAACATAGCCAAAGACTACACAAGCACTGGGATTTACATGATTGTGTCATTTCTAGGGCAGCATTTCAGTCCAGGAATTAGGATGATGAAGAAAAGCAGATGAAGGCATCATCAGAGGGGAGTGCTTTGTGATCTCTGTAACAAATACCTGGAAGTGTTACACTCGCACATCACTTAGCAGCATGCATGCCCTTAACATGAAACAATACATGTGGCGCTCGGCGCCCTTTAAGATCAGAGCTGTTAGGCCACTAAGGATCACAGAACGTGCTGCTGGCGGCTTCGCATCCTCTGCTTTGTTGGCAGTTTCCCCGTTCGGCCTCTAGATGTCTCTCTTGTGCCTTCTAAGATCGCTGCTATAGATTTTTCTTGCTTGGCACTCAGGCACACAGGATAAAGAGAAGAGTGCAGGATTCTGCATGCTGTCAGCTGCCCCTTCCACTCATGAATGTGTTATACAGGGGAAATAACACGGCCTAAGCAGAGTAAAGCCTGCGTCAGTCTCCACTTCAATTCTGCTAACATCACTGATCTGCAGCGGCGAGACTTGTGACTGCTTGCATTCAAACACAATGCTGCTGCATGATCTTGCACCGTGTTAAATAAGAGCATATCTACACACCACATCTACACGCCACATCTACACGCCACGGAACAACCTAGTATATGCCAACAGGCCTATGAGCCTAGTATATACGGTTATACCACCAGGTCTATAAGTCTAGTATATGCCAACAGGCCTATGAGCCTAGTATATTCCAACAGGCCTATGAGCCTTGAGTCTAGTATATGCCAACATGACTATGAGCCTATTATATGCCAACAGGCCTATGAGCCTAGTATATGCCAACAGGCCTATGAGCCTTGAGTCTAGTATATGCCAACAGGCCTATGAGCCTTGACCCTAGTATATGCCAACAGGCCTATGAGCCTTGTATATACCAACAGGTCTATAAGCCTAGTATATGTCAACAGGCGTATGAGCCTAGTATATGCCAACAGGCCTATGAGCCTTGAGTCTAGTATATGCCAACATGACTATGAGCCTATTATATGCCAACAGGCCTATGAGCCTAGTATATGCCAACAGGCCTATGAGCCTTGAGTCTAGTATATGCCAACAGGCCTATGAGCCTTGACCCTAGTATATGCCAACAGGCCTATGAGCCTTGTATATACCAACAGGTCTATCAGCCTAGTATATGTCAACAGGCCTATGAGCCTAGTATATGCCAACATGACTATGAGCCTTGACCCTAGTATATGCCAACATGCCTATGAGCCTTGACCCTGGTATATGCCAACAGGCCTATGAGCCTAGTATATACCAACAGGTTTATGAGCCTAGTTTATGCCAACAGGCCTATGAGCCTTGAGCCTAGTATATGCCAACAGGTCTATGAGCCTAGTATATGCCAACATGACTATGAGCCTTGACCCTAGTATATGCCAACATGCCTATGAGCCTTGACCCTGGTATATGCCAACAGGCCTATGAGCCTAGTATATACCAACAGGCCTATGAGCCTAGTATATGCCAACAGTCCTATGAGCCTTGAGTCTAGTATATGCCAACAGGCGTATGAGCCTAGTATATGCCAACGGGTCTATGAGCCTTGAGCCTAGTATATGCCAACAGGTCTATGAGCCTAGTATATGCCAACAGGCCTACCTAGTATATGCCAACAGGCGTATGAGCCAAGTATATGCCAACGGGTCTATGAGCCTTGAGCCTAGTATATGCCAACAGGCCTATGAGCCTAGTATATGCCAACAGGTCTATGACCCTAGTATATGCCAACAGGCCTACCTAGTATATGCCAACAGGCGTATGAGCCTAGTATATGCCAACGGGTCTATGAGCCTTGAGCCTAGTATATGCCAACAGGTCTATGAGCCTAGTATATGCCAACAGGCCTATGAGCCTAGTATATGCCAACAGGCCTATGAGCCTTCTATATGCCAACAGGTCTATGAGTCTAGTATAAGTCAATAGGCCTATGAGCCTATGAGCCTTGACGCTAGTATGTGCCAACAGGCTATGTGCCTTGACCCTAGTGTAGAGACTGCAGACATGGTACAGGAGATGGTCAGAGACTGAAGTTACTGCTCCCATTCATACTACTGACTGGTAGGGTCTGAGGGCCCCGCAACAAGTACCAAATGGTTGTTAGGAGTCCTCCTTGGCCACAGGTTGAGCAACAAGGCCTTAGAGGAGCAGGAAGGAATGTTGCTCCCTATGATAAGGTTCCTCTGCTTTCCTCTGAACCTACTGTCACTGTCACCACAATGTATTTGTGTCTTTTTTTTTAAGCCCAACCATGTGACTGTGTATGTGGATATCTGCATTAGAGTGTAAGCTTCTCTGCGGGGTAGGAGCAGATGTGTGTTCCTGGGGATGTTTACGTACACAGCGATTGACACGAGACTCGGCGTCTGTTCTCCGGGCCCCCCTTTCAGCCTCCCAGGATCACACGTTTTCCCTTCTTTGGGCCCTTTTCTCTTTTTTCTCCCGCCTGCTGTTGATCATTAGCTCCTTGTGATTTGCACAACAGTTGGTGGATTAGTCACAGGCTCTCTCGCATCATGTGCGGGTTCAATGTGCCGCCACAATGCAGAACACAATCCACTCGTACAGCTTCTTCCCCCGGCTCGGCTCGCCTGCTTGTCACTCAGGAATCATTGATACGGCAGAGCTACGTGGCACCGTTCCACCGCGATCGGTTTCAGGCCTTTGCCGGGTGATTACATCATTGAGGTTGTTTAATACGACAAAGAGCGGCGTGCAAGCGGCAGAGAAGATGTAAACGCAATCATCAAAAAATCATGTAAGCCTTGAAGTCATTTTAAAAGTCATTTTCCTCCTCTTACCGCCGGAGTAACGCATGCATGTGGCAGCGCGGTGGGTGGGACTTAACGCTTGGATGACGCATATGTGCTTCCATGGGGCTCTGCTGTTGTGTGCACCTGTCACAAGCTGTAACCGATCAGAACAAGCTCCTGATCATGTGACCTCTGTAACAGCCAGTCACAGAGGTCACATGATCAGGACTCCGCCACCACCTCCCGCCAGTATAAAGGGCAAGACATAGTTACATAGTTACATAGTATTTGAGGTTGAATAAAGACATTAGTCCATCAAGTCCAACCTATTAGGATCTCATTCTAGGAGTACATGTACCCCTGTATATTACCTGTACCCCTGTATGTTACCTGTACCCCTGTATATTACCTGTACCCCTGTATATTAGACGGGTTCTTAATCATGTGACTGCTGTAACAGCCAATCACAGCGTTCACATGATCAGAACTCCGCCACCACCTCCCTCCTGTATAAAGGGCAGGACGGGTTCTTGATCATGTGACCGCCAATCACAGCAGTCACATGATCAGGACTCCGCCACCACCTCTCGCCAGTATAACGGGCAAGACAGGTTCATGATAATGTGACCACTGTGACAGCCAATCACATCGGTCACATGATCAGGACTCTGCCACCACCTCCCTCCTGTATAAAGGGCAGGACGGGTTCTTGATCATGTGACCGCTGTGGCAGCCAATCACAGCAGTCACATGATCAGGACTCCACCACCACCTCCCGCCAGTATGAAGGGCAGGTGGTGGCAAAGGGGTTAAATCTGCAGATTTCCTATATATAATGCCTGATGGTCCTAGCATGAAGTTAATTGCTCGCAATTCCTGTTATAGGGTGACAACGCTCTGCCCCTGCCTCCCTATTGTGTTCTTGTGTAGTCACTCTCAGACATGGGCTTCTGATGGTGACTAAAGAAGACCACAGGCATGGTCTACTGTTGTCACCATCAGGAAACTCGCCCTGAGAAATAGTGTAGAGTGTATGTAGACAGGAAGTGGCTGCAAAGTGCCTGCAGGAGATCAGCAGCAATACTTTACCATCTATCCAGCAATTACCTTTTCATTGCTTTGACTACTCTAAGTTGATGAAAGGTTTAATCTGCTGTGTATGGTTTAATGGCCATCATCATAAAGTAACATAAACAGTACATACATATACAACATATAAAAAGGGCCGAACCTGGAGACTATGCTGCTGAAGTACATCACAGCTAATGGGGGAGAGGTCACACTTGCTGCTCCAGTGATGGCATGTCATAGGACGGGTTTGCTGATGGTGACAACAGTGGACCATGTCTGCGTAACGTGTGCTGAAATGGCCATTTATAATCTCCATTTGCACCCTGTGTGATGGGTGACAACACAAAAGCACAATTGGGAGACAAACAGAGTGTTGTCACCCTATAACAGGAAGTGACTGAACAAGGACCTTCATGGCAGGATCGCCAGGTATTATTTAATTTAAAAAAAACTATAAATTTAAAAGGATTTAAAATGGTTTCTGAGATTATTACCACAAGATTTTAGTGACAGTGTTTACTTACCTACCTTATGTTAAGGAGGCTGGTAAGAACCCCTGTCAGGTTTTTGCTGCTGTTTGCATCACTTACTCTCTGATTGCCCTGGTTAGTTATAAGACAGAACTGGCCTGGGACGATCACTGAGCCCAGAGCCGTCTGTGTCCTAGCAACCAATGACACTTTACACACCCCACAGCATCATTCGTTGCTAGGGTGCTAGTGGCTGGGGGGCGACACAGCACCATTTGTTGTTAGGATGCTGGGGGGTGCACCACAACAACCAATGCCACTAGGTGGGCCGCACAGCATTATTGGTTGCTAGGGTGTTAATAGGTGGGACGCACAGCATTATTGGTTGCTAGGGTGTTAGTAGGTGGGACACACAGCATTATTGTTTGCTAGGGTGTTAATAGGTGGGACGCACAGCATTATTGGTTGCTAGGGTGTTAGTAGGTGGGACGCACAGCATTATTGGTTGCTAGGGTGTTAGCAGGTGGGCCGCACAACATCATTGGTTGCTAAAGCGTTAGTAGATAGACCGCACAGCATGCTTGGTTGCTAGGGCATTAGTGGGTGGGTGCACAGCATCATCGTTTGCTAGGGTGTTAGTACGTGGGCTGCACAGCATCATTAGATGCTGGGGCATTAGTAAGTGGGCCACACAGTGTGATTGGTTGCTAGGGCATTAGTAGGTTGGGCACATAGCTTCATTGGTTGCTAGGCCACTAGTGGCTGGGCTGCACAGCATCATTGGTTGCTAGGATGCAGGCAGGTGCACCATAACAACCACTGATGCTGTGTGACTGCCAGTGTCCTAGCAACCAGTGAGGCTGTGTGGCCAACAGGTAAACAGCAGGAAAGCGTAGCTAGGCTGACTGCCCCTAGATGTCGCTGAATGTCTGGGTGTGAATTCAGCCATAGAAAAGCATTGCATGCTTCCAGATGCATCTAGAAATGAGCTCCAAACACATGTGGATGGATACATGTTTACATCAATGCACATGAGGCCTAAAAGTTTGTTTATAATCAACAGATCAGTTTCTCCTGTGTAAAACATGTGCATGAGACCTTCACAGTATCCTTCATACTGCTCGTCTACCTCGGTGCGTTCAGGAATATAATTGTGTGCGTCCAGGGGCTGATTAGAACCTCCAAACACATATCAGCGCACGTGATTGTGGCTATACCTGCGTAAAGACAGGTTCCCTGCCAAACGCCCAGGTGTGAGCTCCGCCATCCATGGGTGTGTTTACAAGTGAGCTCCAAGCGCACCTTGACGCCCGTGCGCATGAGGCCTATGGGGGTCTCTTGACAGCCAGTCCTGAAATACATACAGAACATAAATAAAAGGGCCAAGACAAGCGCAGAGGCGCTCATGCTGGCTTGGTGTAGCAGACATGGGATGCCTACGCCCGAGCCCGTCGGCCTTTGACCTCTCCTATGCAGATGTACTTTGTCTCTTTCGCCAAGTGTAATAATAGGCGGTAATGATGACATTTGGGAGGGCGATCCTGTTTCCTATTCTGAGCTTTAAAAGACATCTGCAGATA
>NW_017306820.1:106568-119909 GCF_000935625.1 Nanorana parkeri
TTCTGACATTTCTGGTTACCTGGGGGATTGTTAATAGCAGAAGATCCCATTCAGACTCCGGCTCTGCAGCTCAATCAAATCTTGCAGGCGCCAGTTGTTTGGTATTGATCAGCGGGCTCCTGACAGGCTTTGCCACAAGGATGCAACATCAGGCACTTCAGTATCACTCAGCTTTCCCAGCCATTAAACCTCCATAACCACATAGATTTTATTAAATCCCTTCCCTGCTTCTCCTCCCTCCCTCCCTCCCGCCAACAGCTCCATCACCTCCTCTCATTAAATACAGGATGCCTCCTGGCCAGGTGCCCCCTTCCACCCTTGTCAGAGACCTGCAGAGGGGTATAAGATTTCCCTGCCCTGCTGCCTCATGTCAATACGTATTTGTATCTGGGACGTGTATACAATATATTCATATTCCCTCTTCAAGTGTCTGCTTTCCATAATGCGATCTGCACAGTGCCTTCGTGTCTCTTACTTTCTGACATCAGGGGTAATTAGCTTAACCCTTCCACCGCCGGACGCCGCATGAGCTCTCTAACAGCAAATATTCAGCATAGTGGGCTGGTACCTGCATCCAAAATTTCTTGGCTATAATGTCCTAAAACTCATCATGCCGGACTTTAATGGTTACATCATACGAGTACGTTCCAATTATGTTTTATTATTACAAAATTCATTTTTTAAGATTAAAACCATTTACATCACAGATATATGTCATATTGCAGAAGGTCATAGCATGCTGGGAGTTTGTCCCATTCCAGTGGCTGGGTCAGCAGATGATATTGTTTTGTTATGTTTCCTATCCATACATTGCATGCAAGTTGTATACATGATGATACAAGATGGTCCTCCCAGCATCAGGACAAAAAAGATCAACACGGTTCACAGAACTTCTGCTTCTTCAGGAGACTCCCCCTTTATTAAACTGCCATGACATAACAGTGTGAGTGTACGGTATACAATGAGGTGTGTATACTGCATTACATCCTTACTAAACACCAAGCGTCATACTTTATATTCATAAAAAAAAACTAATTACAAATGACACCCCGGGTCCGTTTCTGATTGGACCTCACTGCAGTAAAGAAGAGATCTGATTGGCTGCTTTGGCTTACTGCATTCTAAAGTTTATCTTTGCTTTGCTCAGCTGTGCTAAATAAGCACATAGCGGCTCCGACAGAATTTATCCTGTAAATGATAATATCCCTTTTAAAATCCATCCAATCATCCATCCAACTGTCTATCCATCTATGTATCCATCCGTCCACCCACCTATCCATCCATCCATCATCCACCCATATATTTATCCATCCACCCATCTATACATTCACCCATCCAACTATCCATCCATCCATCCACCCATCTATACATCCACTCATCCAACATTCCATCCACCCATCTATACATCCACTCATCCAACATTCCATCCACCCATCTATACATCCACTCATCCAACATTTCATCCATCCATCCTTCCGTCCACTTACCCATCCATCCACCCACCTATCCATCCATCCATCATCCACCCATATATTTATCCATCCACCCATCTATACATTCACCCATCCAACTATCCGTCCATCCATCTATCCATCCACCCATCTATACATCCACTCATCCAACATTCCATCCATCCTTCCGTCCACTTACCCATCCATCCACCCACCTATCCATCCATCCATCATCCACCCATATATTTATCCATCCACCCATCTATACATTCACACATCCGTCCACCCATCCATCCGTCCATCCATCTATCCATCCATCTACCCATCTATACATCCACTCATCCAACATTCCATCCATCCTTCCGTCCACTTACCCATCCATCCATCCGTCCACCCATCTACCCATCCATCTTTCCAGCCACTTATCTATCCATCCACCCACTGATCTATCCATCCATCCATCCATTGATCTATCCATCCGTCTGTCCACCTATCTATCCATCCATCCATCCATTTATGCATCCACCCATCTATTCTATCCATCCATCCACACATCCATCCATCTATCCATCTATTCATCTGTCCACCTATCTGTACATCTAACCATCAATTCATCTATTTATCCATCCAACCATCTATCCATCTGTCAATCCATCCATCCCATCACCAGATTATACAGGACACTTCATAACATAACTGCTTCTTTTTTTAATTATTATTATTATGCGCACCTCCATCTTATATTTTCCTTTTCTCTAACCCTCTCTTCTCTCCATATCTTCCTTCTCATTTATCTTAGTCTAAATCTTTCCCCACATCTCTGCCATTATAATAATGTTGTAATCTATTACATTATAATAATTGCCTGGAGATGTCACATTAGGGGGTATTACACTCCGGTCTCTGCGTTATAATGTAGTTGTTCTTTAAAAATGTATTTCCCCCTCTCTCCCACTCGCGCTCTCTCTGTCTCTTCCTCTCTCTCTCTCTCTCTCGCTCTCTCTCTGTCTCTTCCATTCTCTCTCCCTCTCTCTGTATTTCCTGATTCTCTCTCTCCCATCTCTCTATCTCTCCTGTCTGTCTCTCTCTCTCCCATCTCTTTCCCATCTCTCTCCTGTCTGTCTCTCTCTCTCTCTCTCTCTCTCTCTATATATATATTTCCTGATTCTCTCTCTTCCATTTCTCTCTCTCTCTCCTTTCTGATTATCTCTGTCTCGCTCTTCCATTCTCTCTCCTTTTCTTCTTCCTCTCTCTCTTTCTCTGGCCTTGATCTCTTGCTGTCTCTCTCCCTCCCTCTCTGTACTTCCTGCATGATACTCTCTCTCTCTTTCTCCCATCTCTCTCTCTGTCCCCTCCCTCTCTCTCTCCCATCTCTCTCCTCTCTCTCTCTCTCTCCCCTCTCTCTCCTCTCTCTCTCTCTCTCCCCTCTCTCCCCCCCCCCTCTCTCTCTCTCATCTCTCCTCTCTCTCCCTCTCTCTCTCTCTCTGTATATATATATATATATATATATATTTCCTGATTCTCTCTCTTCCATTTCTTTCTCTCTCCTTTCTGATTCTCTCTGTCTCGCTCTTCCATTCTCTCTCCTTTTCTTCTTCCTCTCTCTCTTTCTCTGGCCTTGATCTCTTGCTATCTCTCTCCCTCCCTCTCTGTACTTCCTGATACTCTCTCTCCCATCTCTCTCTCTCTCTCTCCTCTCTCTCCCTCTCTCTCTTTCTCTCTTGTATCTCTTTCCCTCTCATTGTTCTGTCTCTTTCTCTCTGTTCCCTCTCCCCTTTTCTCTGCCTCTTCCATAATGACAAAGTTGCAGGCTATAACTTTATAGTAATTGCATTTAGATGTTACATTAGTGGTTGTTACACTTTCTCTCTTCCATTATATAGGGTACATTATAATGTAACACATCTTGCAATCTGCGCGCATATCTCTCCCTATATATTGCGGTCTCTCTCTTTCTCTCTAGCTGTCCTGGTCTCACACTCTGCCTGTATGTAATGTTAATATTATAATACTATTAATGAGGTTACATAACTGGTTATTAGTTCCCAACCTCCCATCATACAATGTCTATTGCAATGTTTTTTGTTTTTTTTATACTTTAATACTTTTATTATACCATTTTAAAAGTTTACGGTGTTTACAGTTTTGCTACCATTGCAATTCACTGTTTACAGTGTATTGCAATGTTAGCCTCCTCCAAAGCCCCATACATACCCCTGCCCCTCCCCCTGCCACTCCCACCTCGTCCCATGTTACATTAAATGAACATCTCCCCATTAACCATCCCAAATTGATTTCCTATAGCCGCCATCCACCTTTAAATAATGTGACAACATCTCCTCTCATTTGGATATTTAAGCGGCTGCAAGTCGATGGATCTGATTAAAAACACATTAAATACACCAGAGCCACAATGAAGCAGTCGCTGACTATGCTGGCCAACACCAAATAGTCATTCGATTCCCTCCATGCAACCAGCGCCTGCCCCAGTCTCTCTCCATGCAATGCTTTCAGTGCAGCCTGTGCACTTAGAGAAGGCAGTTATTACTGTGATGGCTCTAGTGAAAATGCTCTTTTATTACTGGTTTAGAGATGTCAGCACAGGAGATGCTTGCCGACTAGATGGGGATTTAGTAGGTTTAAATGCTGATTATTCCATGGCTGGGGATGGAGTTGCCATGGAATGCTGCAGTGTCCTGGAACCTGGAAGGGGTTAATGGTGGCCAGCAGTGACAGTGTGAAGCTGTTCAGTGTTCTCATGAATACAATGTAACTGGAGACTGCTTGTGTAACACAAACCTTATAACAGGTACAACCAGTCTCTCTCTCCTAGCTTGCTGCTTTCCTCATACACACGCACACGCACACGCACACACACACACTGGCTTAACTCCATTTTTGCAGTGATGGATAGCTGCATGCTCACTATATAAAGAGTGTTATTAGCAGACTGTGACCTGCATTAAGAGTGGCAGCGCTCCTGCCACTTCAGCAGCTCATGCAAAAGATCCCTTTCCACCCCTGCGCCATGCACACCACCTAAAGAGACTTGCAGATCATCGGCAGAGCATGCTGTGTAATGTTTATATTTCAGCAATTTATTCCACTGGAAAAAAAAAAACCTTTATTTCCACAATTGCCTTGTAGATTGTGTTATACACAATGCATTTGCATCGATTCAAGCCTGTTTTCATTCCTGTGCCACAGGCCAGGCCTTAAATGACTTGGAGATGACGTTGTACAATGCCAATGTGCATGCTCAATACGACAATTATGCTTTAGAATGACATCTTTATTTATTTATTTTTTTGCTTTATTCATTTCCTTTTTTTTTTTTTCAAGGACACATGATTGCAAATCAAAGAATAAATGGTAAACATACATTCAAAACAGGAACATGATTCATTAAAGGAAAAAAAAATAGAAAATCCATTGGTTGTTAAGGGGTGTGCCTGTACCTGCAGCAAAAGCTTGTGAATTGTCAGTGTTTTTATGCTCAGCTCAGCTGAATGCCAGGCGCGCATGAAAATTGCTATCTCTTCTCTTCATGCATGGATTGGAAAGCCTGGCTTGCAGGCTGAGGTGCTGTAAGAATATTATGCATGCTTGAGGATATAAGAAACTCACTACCAAGATCAGCCCTGCTCCTGACATAAAAGAGGGCAATGCAGGAAAAATGGGCGGGGTCAGTAAGGAGGCCTTGGGGAGCAAAGATACGGTTCCACAGGGTCAAAAGGCTCCATAAGGTAAAGGGCTTGAAAGTGGCTTTTTTTTAAGGAGCAAAAACAGACACATGCAAGCTCAAGGGGAATGCCAAGAGACCACAGGACTTGGGGTATGGAGGTGCAAAGGAAATCAGATCAAGGTGACGTCTGTATATAGGTAAGTGATAGCACTGTCACAGCTAGGGGTAGATTGGGGCAAGGTGGGTCATGTCTCTATATAGATAAGGAACAGCACTGTCAATGCTAAGGGTAGATGGGAGCAAGGTGGGATGTGGAGCAGCACAGAAACATGTCTCAAATACCAGTGGTTTAGGGTGCAAAAGCTATGGGGTAGCTTTGGCGCATAAAAGGCAAGGAGCTTTGGAATAGTACTCCAGAGGTGCAAAGTTAACAAAAACAGGGTCAAGGGTTTGTAAGGTGACAAACCATCGGGGGTCACAAATTAAAGTATCTATATGAATAAGGGACAAGCCAAAAATGCTGTGGAGGAACACACACAGGAGCTGCAGGATCAAGGGTTTCGGAGGTGAAAAGCTAAAGGACAAAGCATGCAGGGTCCTGGGGAAAAAAAGAAGGGCCAGCAGAGCAGACTCAAGGATTCCTGAGGAGCAAAGCTAAGGGTCCAAAGCATGCAGTTATCTTCAGGCTCAAGGGCTTCTTTGGAGAAAAGCTAGAGGGCCAAAGCATGTAGGGATCTGGAGAAAAGTGAAGATGTTGCAGGTCTGGGGGTTTCTGAGGAGTACAGCTAAAAGGTCACAGCATGCAGAAGTTTGGAGAAAAAAGTGGGGGATACAGGTTTAGGGTTTCTGAGTAGCATGGCTAAGGAATCAGAGTTTGCAGGGGTCTGGAGAAATAAAAGGATTTGCAGGTTTAAGTGTTTCTGAGGAGCAAAGCTAAGGGTCCAATGTATGCAGGGGTCTTGAGCAATAAAAGGGTCTGCAGGTTTAAGGGTTTCTGAGTAGCATAGCTGAGGGTCCAAATCGTGCAGAGGTCTGGAGACATAAAAGGGTCTGCAGGATAAAGGGTTTCTAAGGAGCAAAGCTAAGTCACCACAACGTGTACGGGTGTGGAGAAATAAAAGGATTTTCAGGTTTAAGGGTTTCTGAGGAGCAAAGCTAAGGGTCCAAGTGTGGAGGGGTGTGGAGAAATAAAAGGATCTGCAGGTTTAAGCGTTTCTGAGGAGCAAAGCTAAGGGTCCAACGTGTGAAGGGGTCTTGAGAAATAAAAGGGTGTGCAGGGTTAAGGGTTTCTGAGAAGCAAAGATGAGGGTCCAAAGCGTGCAGGGGTCTGGAGACATAAAAGGGTCTGCAGGTTTAAGCGTTTCTGAGGAGCAAAGCTAAGAGTCCAAAGTGTGGAGGGGTGTGGAGAAATAAAGGGGTCTGCAGGTTTAAGGGTTTTTGAGGAGCAAAGATAAGTCACCACAGCATGCAGGGGTCTGGGAACAAAAGGGTCTGCAGGCTCAAGGGTTTCACTGCAGACAGAAAAAAAAAAGAAAAGGTGATTCTGGGTCAAAGGGTTCAGCAATGATGAAGACAGCAGCAAGCACACGGATCCCAGTCTGCGCAATGCATTGTAGAAGCAATCTCCCCCAGCAGTCATTTGGTCCATCAGCAGCAGCAGCAGAACATCCCCGGACAGAGTCAGCACCACGGACATCTCCCTCTCGCAGCCTCTGTGCTGACTGAGGAAGTTTTACTCCCCTTTTGGAAATTTGAAGCTCCCCAGCCCCAATCAGAAGCCCCAACGCCCCTCCTCCCCCCGGGCACCCTGTGATAGGCTGCTGCATGGAGTATGTGAGAGCATCTCTCCCTCCTCCCCTCTCCTCTCTGTCTCTCTCTGTCTCTGTTCACAGACTGCACTGGCACTAGTTAGCAGCAGCAAAGCGAGACACATCTAGGTGCTCCCACACTACTACACCAGAGGAGGAGAGCTAGAACAAGCCAAGGGGATCTATCTATGGATAATTGCAATGCATAAGGAACTCTATTAGATGCAGAGGCTGCACCAAAGGACAGAAGGATCCTAGACACCCACTTGGATCTTTATCATTTCTCTTTCCTGCAGAGCAATTTTCTGCAGATTTTTAAAAAAGAGAGAGAGAGAAAGGATCTTTAATTGAATCTTATTCAGCCTGGGGAGTGAATTGTTTGGAGAGGACTTACTGATTTCTCAAAGACTTCATCTCTTTATCTCCCCCCCTCCTGCCTCCCTAACGGAAATTGCACCATGAATGGGGGCTGCTGAGACTGGTACTTGTGTATTAATTAGCGGATGAGGGCAGGCTGAATGGCTATGGATCAGAGGGTGTGAAAGAAAAGCAATCTGGGCTTTCTTGGACTTTGTGTCATGCTACATGAGACCCGCACACACCAATGCAGCTCCGCTGAAGAAATGGACTGACTGCAAGCCATGAGGACGCGATTAAAGAGAGCTGCTCTGTGATCGCATCGTTTCCATGAGACATTGTGCATGCAGGGCAGGTGCCGGGGACCCCAGGCTGCTCTGGGCACTTCATGCTCTTTTGCCTCCCTTGCCTTTGCCTTAGTGAGGCTTCCCAAAAGGGCACAGTGAGTTACCTACATGATTTTTGCTGATTTCTGTCTCTCTCCTTCGTCCCCTTTCATTCGCCTGCCTGAGATTAATTGCCCTCTAAACCCAGCCTCCAGCTATCTAGCAGGGAGCAGGGACTATGTGGCTTTGGATAAGGAAAGACATGGATGTATTGCACATTCTGCTGTTGCTGGTTGTGTCCTGGAGCCGAACCCGGGCTCTGATCAACTTGAAATACACAGTGGATGAGGAGCAGAGAGCAGGCACCCAGATTGCCAATGTGGCCAGGGATGCCAAGGATGCTGGTTTTGTGCTAGACCCCAGGCAGCCTGCATTCAGAGTGGTTTCCAATTCTGCGCCTCACCTGGTGGACATCAATGCATCAGGGCTGCTGGTCACCAAGCAGAAGATTGACAGGGACATGTTGTGCAGGCAGATGCCCAAATGTGTCATCTCACTGGAGGTCATGTCCAACTCTATGGAGATTTGTGTTATTAAAATAGAGATTAAAGACCTCAACGACAACGCTCCCAGTTTCCCCACCGACCAGATCGACCTGGAAATCTCGGAGACGGCCAGCCCTGGCACCAGGATTCCCCTGGAGAGTGCCTACGATCCAGATTCTGGGAACTTTGGGGTCCAGTCCTATGAGATCACACCCAATGACCTGTTTGGCTTGGAGATCAAGACAAGAGGAGATGGCTCACGGTTTGCTGAGCTGGTGGTGGAGAAAAACCTGGACAGAGAGACCCAGTCTCATTACAATTACATCATCACGGCCCTAGATGGTGGGGAGCCCTCCAATTTCGGGACTGTGGAGTTAAACATCAAAGTGATAGATTCAAATGACAACAATCCAGTTTTTGAGGAGCCTGCCTATACTGTAAATGTCCCTGAGAACTCCCCTCTAAATGCCTTGGTCATCGACCTCAATGCTACTGATCCAGATGAAGGTACCAATGGCGAGATTGTGTATTCGTTTAACAGCTATGTGTCTGACAAAACTAGGGAGCTCTTTAAGATAGATCCCAAAACTGGAGTCATTACAGTCAGTGGGGCTATAGACTATGAAGAAGGGCATGTCTACGAAATTGATGTCCAAGCCAAGGATTTGGGACCCAACTCCATCCCTGCCCATTGCAAAGTGACTGTGAATGTACTGGATGTCAATGACAATGTACCTGTTATTAACCTGCTTTCTGTCAACAGTGAGGTGGTTGAAGTAAGTGAGAACGCTCCAAATGGCTATGTCATAGCTTTAGTGAGGGTCTCAGATAGGGACTCTGGTATCAATGGCAGGGTGGTCTGCAAACTCCTAGGCAATGTCCCCTTCAGGCTTCAGGAATATGAAAGCTTCTCCACCATTTTGGTAGATGGGAGGTTGGACAGGGAACAGAGGGACCAGTACAATTTGACCATCCAGGCCAAAGACAGTGGCAACCCATCACTCCAGTCCACCAAGTCCTTCACGGTCAGAATCACAGATGAGAATGACAACCATCCCCATTTCTCCAAAACCTTCTACCAGACCATTGTCTCTGAAAATAATACTCCAGGGGCGTACTTACTTTCTGTTTCAGCCAGGGACCCTGATTTGGGATTAAATGGCAGTGTGTCCTATCAACTGGTGCCATCTCAAGTGAGGGACATGCCGGTTTTCACCTATGTTTCTATCAACCCAACCACAGGAGATATCTATGCTCTCAGATCCTTCAACCACGAGCAGACCAAGGCTTTTGAATTTAAGATTTCGGCCAAGGATGGTGGTACTCCACCACTGCAGAGTAACGTCACGGTTAGGGTGATTGTGGTGGATGTCAATGACAATACACCTGTGATTACCGCTCCACCCTTAGTCAATGGTACCTCAGAGGTCTACATCCCCAGAAACGCAGGGGTAGGCTACCTTGTGACTGTGGTTAAGGCTGACGACTATGACGAAGGGGAGAACGGCAGGTTGTCCTATGAGATTACAGAAGGGGACAGGGGCTTCTTCGAGATCGACCAGATCAATGGGGAGATTAGGACCACCAGGACTTTTGGGGAAAACTCCAAGACAACTTATGAACTGATTGTGGCAGCACAGGATCATGGGAAGCCTTCTCTCTCAGCCTCCGCTTTGATTCTGATCTACCTGTCCCCAGCCCTGGATGCTCAGGAATCTATCGGATCTGTTAACCTGTCTCTGATTTTTATCATTGCCTTGGGATCTATTGCTGCCATCCTTTTTGTGACCATGATCTTTGTGGCCGTCAAATGCAAGAGGGACAACAAGGAAATTAGAACCTACAACTGCAGGTAAGGGGTCCATCGATGTGTTGATTAACCTAACTGGGCTCTATTGTATTCAAAATATATACGTATAATATACATGTTACAGCCAAAGGCAATGTTTTATTTATTGCGTGTTCAACTGCAACAGCCATTCTATGAACGGAGAGACAACGTTTGCTCTGTGTTTCCTTGCTACAAGTGTAGGATTCCACCTGCTGCAGACAGCAAAGCTCTTTAAGGAAACCATTCTGTTGTCTTGCAGTAATTTTGTACCGGTTACGGATAGGTTGGCGCTGAAGTAGGGAAAAAATAAATAAAATAAAAAATAAAATTGCAGGTGTCTACACTCTGCAGCAACAAATTCTTATTAGCGTACTGCCCGTATTAACTGACGCCAAGGCGGCTACAAAAACAAAATCGCAGTGTCCATTTTCCGCCACTAGGTGGCACTGTATGCCCAAGGAAAGCACATTTTCAGTTCCAGCTAAGTAGATAGACCGGACTTGAATCTCAGTTGGAATTTGAAAGAATTAAATGCAAACATAATGATTTTTACATTTCAATGCATGTCTGTAGAGGTGATTACATTCAATTCAGCCCCCTTTTCTCTTAGCACTGTCTCCTTCTGCAAGCCTCCTGTAAATGGAAGCATAAAAATGGTGGTATAAAAAAAAAAAAGAGAAAAAAAAAGCAGTTTAGGACTAGATTAATTATTGATTCGCCCTTCTTATCAGCTTATGTGAGATTTGCAAGCACTTACTTATATCAGTAACGAATTGCAAGTGCAGCGGCCCTGCATAATGAAAACATATTTGTTGCAGGCAGCGGACTGCAATTTGCCCAAACATGTTTGCATCGCAACAACCCCATTTTTTTTTTGGTGTGCGGCTTTGAGTACAAGGCAATAATACGAGTATTGTTTCCTTTTGCGCTATTGTCCGCACCACACACACACACACACACACACACAGAGAGAGAAAAAAAACTTTGCTTGACAAATGCTAACCCCGCATGAATATCAATTAGGTTGCCCTGTAGCCAAGCTGCAGTGTTTTATACAGTTATAATCTTGTTACCGCTACAGTGATACTGCCTCTTCTTATATTCATCACACTGAGCTCTTCCAAGGTGTGAGGAGCACGAAAACCATCTTATGCCTGTGCCTGACAAAAAGCACATCTGCTCAATCAATATTCTTTTTTTGTTTTTTATAGAATTGCACCAACAAGGTAACATTGTGCCACCAGCAATTTTTTTTGCATGAACACATCCTAGATTCTTTCTCTTTAGACTGTGTTGTCGAGTGCTTCATCCCCAAGCTGTTATGGTACTACAAGTCCCAGCGCCTTTTGCAGCATTGTGCACCCAGGCTGAACCGCGACGGCGTGCCTATGTGTTTAAATAAAAAAAAAAAACATGTGTATACAGCATATAAATATATTGCAATGCCTGTTTTGCAAGCTGAAAGACCCCCCCACCCCCCTTTTTTTTCTCCTTCCCTTTCTGCGCAGCCAACCATTGACAAACTACAAATTCCACCCATCACCTGCATGCTGGGACAGCGGGACTTGTAGTTCTACCATAGCTGGAGTACCACTGTTTGCTGCATGCAATCTGTTTACTAATATACTTCATCCATAGGGTCCTTATGGCACTCCGGGTTGCCGGTTCCTGTACCATCTACCATCACAGATTGTCCTTAGAATCTTGTTATGACAAACAATTGTGTGCCATTGTGTGTAGTACTGATGCTTGGAACTGTGTCAGCCAATTACATAGCCAGATGCAGAAATGTAAAGGTTAAGAAGCACTTTTGTTTTTTTTTTAATTTAAAAGCATTTTGGAGGAATCAGTCAACCCTGCCAGGAAGAGTTTATTGTAGCAGCTACCGTATCTAGTTGCCTAAAATGCAGGCTGATGCACCATGGCAAGGAAATGGCATGTACTAAGAGCTGACCATTAACACTGTTGCATTAGCCAGACACAGGGATGCAAGGGTTAACAGTGATTTTGTTATGTTTATCTTGCATGGGAGCTACCTTTGTGTGTGTGTCAGCAACAACTCCCATTGCTGTTTAGCTGCCCTTACAATTGTTTATTTTGGGTTGTGTTATTGCTTTTTTTTTGTTTTTTTTGTGGTGTGGGGGGGGGGGGGGGGCATTTTAATCTCCTCCTTTTTGGTTAAAAGGTATGAATTCATTGATTAATTGATTGCAATACATTGGTCCAGTGGCATCCAAGGGGTTATGTGCATCGTAGATGTAAAGGAAGTCCGGGTGGATTGCTATGGATGAAGTCATTGAATAAAATTCCCTTTCACCCCACACTGGTGCAGGCATCTGCCCCCCGTCCGCACACTGCAGAGACCCGCCGCTGATGTATTGTGTCACTGGTGCAGAGAGAGAGAGCTGCGATCTGTCAGCACCAAGGAACCTCGGGCACAGGACATCGCTATGTTTTCTTATGCCCAACTGGCGGCTGTATGGAAGTGGCACTGCATGCATGGGCAGCTCACACTCAGCTCTACCTTCTCCTTCCTCCTGCGATATAAAATATCCTAAATTATTCAAGCGGAAGGAGAATATGTAAAAAAAAAAAGGAGTGGAGGGGAGTGTCTGAGGTTCCAGCCCGGAGATTTGATTCCGTGCCTTTTTATTTCTGTCATGATGAAAATGTCATTGAGGCTAAAATATTATTCTGAGCCGTATTTTTTAGTTTTATGTGACATTTCCAATTGCAGATCATGGTCCCCATTTATTACCGTCACTTAGGTCAGTTTTAGGCAGTGGCGTGCCGCAGACGAAATGTCACGTCCAGGTTAACCCTTCCCGGGCTCTGAACGCCGAGCCTCATTGGGGGGGAGTCCAGTATAGATCAATATAATAAGATTAATGAGCATTGCTATTAGATCCCTATGGTTCCTTTCTAGGGTGTCCATGTCCAGGTTAACCCATCCTTGGCTTTAGGCACTAAGCCTCACTTGAGGGCTATTACCATTATTTAGGTCAGTTTTTGGCAGTGGCGTTCCTCAGACTTAATGTCATGTCCAGGTTAACCCTTCCATGAGTCTAAGCACTAAGCCTCACTTAGGGGGGGGGGGGGATCTCGTACACATGAACAACACAATGGGGTGGAGAAGAAGACTGCTATCAGATTCTTAAGGATCCTTTCTAGGGTGGTCATGATGACCAGGGTAACCCTTCCCTGGCTCCGAGTACTAAGCCTCACTTGAGGGGGGGATCTGCTATAGATGAATGTAATGGGATTGACGAAGATTGCTTTCAGATCCTTATGGATCCTTTCTAGGGTGGCCATGACCATGGTAACCCTTCCCTTCCTCT
>NW_017306820.1:119944-122628 GCF_000935625.1 Nanorana parkeri
TCTAGGGTGGCCCTGGCCAGGTTAACCCTTCCCTGGCTCTGAGCACTAAGCCTCACTAGGGGGGAAGTCCGGTATAGATGAACATAATGAGATTGCTGTAGATTGCTTTCAGACCCTTATGGAACCTTTCTAGGGTGGCCATGTCCAGACTATCCCTTCCCTGCTCGTAGGGACTGAGCTTAACAGGGAACTCTGTTGAAGGTCAATAGAAATGCAATTGATGAAAATGTCTTCGAGACTCTTTCTGGAATTGCCTGAAGTCCCTTCAGTAAGAAAAGACCATGCCATTAAAAATCTAACAACTTCCCAAATTTGTATCCTTTAACAAACCCAGCACCCCCTTATGGAAAAGCCCTCAGTCAGTAAGACTGCGATAAGTAGCTGCCAGTAAAGTACGTCAGTAAATCTAGACAAGAGCCCGCTGATACAATTTGGCCTGTACCTGTGCCTGTTGCTTTGACTTTATCACCCTTATAAAAACTGCACTGGTCAGTAAGGATATAGCGCACCTTCTACCTGTTAGTAAAAGTGTCAGCTTACAAGCCCAGTCTCTTTTTTTTTGCTAGCGTTACCCCTTCACTTGCTTTGCTTTACTTTAGTTGTAAACGTTACATTGTAAAGTTATAAAAAAAAAACAGGAAATGTTCATTTTAAACGTTAACATAAAAAAAACAAAAAACAAGCCTTTGAAAGTAAATGTCAAGTCTAGGCAGCCGGCGGAGAGGGGGTTAAGCCATGACTGCATTAAAAACACGATGTGTCCTTAATTATACATGTAAATGAGATCAATTCTGTTTAATCTCGAGCGCAATGCATCTGTTTTCATTTTTACTTTTACGTATGAAATCATGGCTGCATATGCAGAAAAAAAAGGACTAACAGGAGCAAAAAATTAAATAAAAAATCCCCCCCAGACTTATAAATAGCAATTATATAACATTCACATTCCCATATAAAAGCTGGATTTCACCTACAAATAGAGCACAATGTGCCCCCGATGTGTAATATGGGTATAATGTACTGATGCTACACTGCAGTTAATCTGGAGTAATGGTATAGCATGTTGGATGTACAGCATCTTATTAAACATACGAGGAAACGGCTTTTTGCAGATAGGATCTTATTCCTCTCCGTTGCTTTCCCGTACGGAAACCCATTTCTTTTTTATTACCCCTTTGCAACAGTTTTATTTTAAACCTTTTTTTTTTGTGCTTTTTGTTGACTTCTCAAGTAACTCATTACACATGAATGCTTAAAAAAAAAAAAAGAAAAAAATCTGAAGCCTCAGGTGAGATGAGCTCGTTCCATGTTATATCTCCCGATAAACCTCCGCTGTGGTTTTTTTTTTTTCTTCCCTTAAAGACCAAACATGTAAGGGCGAGCGTGATCCATTATTCGATCCACGCGGAGCTGTCATCGATTAATTCTCACCTGTCAATCATCGCTCAGTGGCATGTCATCCTTTAAAACCGTTGCTTACAAACTCTTTAGTCTATAAGTCGACAGAGGTCTATAAAGGTTCCCGGTTTGCAGCTCGTTGGTGATAATATGCTGGGTAGGGTTGGGATCCCTGAGCATAACTGACCATTGGTTCCTGCCACACTCTCAGACCTACAAGTGGCCCACTGTATGGTGATATCAACCCCCCTTAGGTCTGTTCTTGTCAGTTTAATAGGGGTACCAGTTGTGTAGATAGTAGATAGGCTTCTATGATAGGAATCCATCAGGCCTGTGTGTGTGTGGTAGGAAGTAAGTGAAGTGGCCACCGGGTCTCCTTTTGGTCCTCAAAATAAAAAAAAGATGACCTGCTTTCAAGTGGACATATCTAAAACCATTTAACCCCTTTAAACCGTATCTAAACCCTAAAACAAAAATGAAATATATTTCAGCCTATCAATCCTTAAAAGTGTTGGCTGCATTAGTTTCCTTTTTCAGGCTTTTGTTTTTTTTTTATTTTCAGCTGGTTACATAGTTAGTCAGGTTGAAAAAAGACACAAGCCCATCGAGCTGATAACACACTTTATGTTCCTTTATGTCTACACTCACTTCTTAATAGAAGGAGCCATGGTTGTCACAAAGACTGGACTTTAGCCATTGTTCTTCTCCATTACATGGTGCATTGATGGTACTTAAAAAAAAAAAAAAGCTCACAAAAGAGAGATAACATTGTTTGTATGTTGTCTGTTCAGCAGGAAGTATACAAGGACAGGCAATTCTGGGCGAGGTCAACAGGAATTTTCCGTACTTAGCCTGAAAAAAGGAAATGTATGCACCCACCTCATCTATGGGCTGCTAAGCTGCCATATATTACTTGTTTTTGTTTTTGGGGTTTGGATACACATTGGGGGAAATGTATCAAAACTGGTGCAAACAGAATCTGGAGCAGTTGCCCATGGCAGCCAATCAGCATCTCTCTACAGTTTGCTCAGGTGAGATTTAAAAATGAGAGATTGATGCTGATCGGCTGCCGTGCAAATCTGCTCCAGATTTTGTCTGCTCCAGTTTTGATAGACCCCCCCCGATTATGTTTTTTATTAAAATTCTGCTCAGAATTATCAAGAGAAACTTTTAAAGCCAAGTCAGCTTGTGTTCCTTCCCAACCACCAAATCAAGTTCAAACACGAGCCAATTGGGTTTTTGAAGAGAACATTCCATGGTGGTAGGCCTTGGATCTATGGTGAATG
>NW_017306820.1:122641-143202 GCF_000935625.1 Nanorana parkeri
CGCACCAGATTTGGGGCAAGAACGTTATCAACCACCCAATGCAGAGGTTTGGCTTAACTCTACACAAAGCTAATTCTACCAAAGAGTTGAAGGTTGGCTTTGGTTGTGAGGAGCCCTTCGTTAGAGCCAGCGCACAGTTTCTACATGTGTACAATAAATGCTAATTAACGGAAAATAACAGAAGGAGTGAAAGGGGGAAAGCGAAACAAGATGTTCCGTGCGCAGATGAAAAGTCATAATTAATACAGATGCAAACATATAATGTTACCACTTTTGACTGGAACAAGACTGCGTGTCAACAAATTTAAGAGTGAATCCTCGTAGCTTTGTACTGTTCAGAGACCAATTAACCCTTGGTTCTTCCAATTAATATGTAGGAAAGAATGGGTTCACTTCAACTCATCATAATTAGCGGTAAAGAGAAAGAAGAAAGGCACTTGTAACTATGAAATGTCACACTTCTCCATAGTATGTGTGTTTATTGGTTGACTTGGGTTTCAAAAATATCCAAGATATCTCGATCAACTTCACTCTGTCCATTGGTCAGTCTTTGTGTTAGAGTTTATGCTGTTGATTTGCTTTGTTTGTTTTTGGTTTTCTTTTTCTTTTGCACTCGTTGTAGTATCCATTTTTTTTATTGAATGTCATGTTGCATTGAACATTTTTTTTCCTGTACTTTTGACTTTTGTTATAGTTTTTGTTGCTTTTTTTATTTATTTTTTAAAATTCTTTTTGCATTGGTGTTTGGTTTGTAGTTGATGTTGTCGATTTTATGTTGGGTCTTTATAAACTGTGCACGTCTTTGCACCTTATTAATGTTGTCTTGCAGGATAGCCGAATACTCTTACGGACACCAAAAGAAGTCCAACAAGAAGAAGAAGATCTGCAAGAACGACATCCGCCTGGTGCCTCGCGACGTTGAGGAGACAGACAAGATGAACGTGGTGAGCTGCTCCTCCCTTACCTCGTCGCTAAATTATTTTGACTACCACCAGCAGACGCTTCCTTTGGGATGCCGCCGCACGGACAGCACTTTCCTTAATGTGGAAAACCAGAACACCAGGAATGCAGGGTCCAATCACGTCTACCATCACACCTTCACCAACCAGAGCCCACCACAACCCGACCTCATCATCAATGGAATGCCCCTTCCGGAGGTAAGTAGACTGACCAATAACTTTCTCTTCTCCTAGCTAGGTATTGTTTGCAGCTTTGTCTACTCATAAACGCAAAGTGAATAATGAGTGGTGCGTTTTCCTTGGAGACTTGAACAGCATGTGATGGCCTTCAAGGCTCAGCTGATGGAATCCCATGGTTTGTCAAATGTTTGCTTGGTATTTAAACATTTTTAAGCTTTGATGGTGCATTTGAAACTGCCCTTATAGAGGAAGCCATCTGTGTGCAAGGAAATATAGGAAATAGATTTTGGAAACATTGACATGTCGTATTTCTGGTGACATGTGGACATCATACCTATGATCTAGGATATGTTGTATTGTTACCTATCATACCGTGTACTCCAGAGGCAAAGAACCAAAGATGCATGTTGTTTCTTGTTGTAGGCACGCTTCATTGTTTGATGGTTGGCCATAAATACAGTGTGCTCAACAGGAACTGTTACTGAGAAAATGGCATTGCTTGACCTGCTTTTGAAAATGCTAGCTTCCTGTCCGTCACTGCATTCGGTACTTTTTGAATTACTTACCTGGAACAAGTATGGAGCCAACAGAATTGGTGTGAAGTCAGAACTCTTAGGGGTGGGTTTATCAAGTCATAACTGAGGCTGATCTATAAAGTTAGAACTCTTAGGGGTTAAAATATAAAGTTAGAACTCTTAGGGGCTGATCTATAAAGTCAGAACTCATGTGGGCTGATCTATAAAGTCATAATTCATAGGGGCTGATCTATAAAGTCAGAACTCTTAGGGGCTAATCTATAAAGTCAGAACTCTTAGGGGCTGATCTCTAAAGGCATAACTCTTAGGGGCTGGTCTATAAAGTCAGAACACTTAGGGTCTGATCTATAAATTCAGAACTCATATGGGCTGATCTATAAAGTCAGAATTCATAGGGGCCGATCTATAAAGTCAGAACTCTTAGGGGCTGATCTATAAAATTAGAACTCATTGGGGCGGATCTATAAAGTCAGAACTCTTAGGGGCTGAATTATAAAGGCAGAATGTTAAGGGGGTGATTTGTAAAGTCAGAACTCATAGGGGTTCACCCATTGAATTTCCTATTCTCCTTGGCTCCAACTAGCAGCAGCAATACCGTGCAAATATGAAATCGCCCAGCTATACGCTGTGCAAACCCTTTATAAGTCAGCACCTTAGTATTAGTTCGGAACCAGATGACCAATGGAAGTCTACCTAATCCCCTTTAGGTCTCCCTTAAGATATTAATGTATAAAAAAAAAAATATGTTTTTGAAATTTGGTAGTAGACCAGGGAGCAGCAATAGTTACATAGTAACCCAAAGCAGCCAATCAGTGTCCAGCTGGGTATGTCTAATTATGGCTAATTAGTTTCTGCGTGTACATCACTGCCGCTTGCATCAGGTTATTTAAGTGTCAACACCACACAAATCCGATATATTTGAGTTCGGCAAGTTGGATGGCAATCTGAAATGTTGAAACATTAGTTCTGGGGTGGAGATGCATTTTAAATAAAGTGTATAGTAATAATTATATAGTTTTTGTATATTGTCGCCTACAAACCTTTTATTACTTTTGGAAAATGGAGCGTTTGAAATGCCACATCTGAGCGTTTAGGGCAGAGACGGAGTCAGTGACTAAGTCGAAAATTACCTCAAGTATCAAACAATATTCCCTGGCAGAGAAAAGATAAATTCTCACTGTTGCTGGTTTCCTTAAAGGATCTCTTAATAGATAACATAAAGATCTCTTAGAGATATCTTATATAGATCTGTGATATAGATCCCTTAGAGATGTCTTATATAGATCCCTGATATAGATCCCTTAGAGATTTCTTATATAGATCCCTTGGATATATCTTATATAGATATCTTATATAGATCCCTTAGATATGTCTTATATAGTTCCCTTAGAGATGTCTTATATAGTTCCCTTAGAGATGTCTTATATAGATCCCTGATATAGATCTCTTAGAGATTTCTTATATAGATCCCTTGGATATATCTTATATAGATATCTTATATAGATCCCTTAGATAAGCACTGTGTCACCTGTGATTGACAAGCAGTCAATGACCAACTTATTCAAACTGAAAATCAAAACAGCAGCAGTTATGCAGATGTTGGCTATACATACATTGTCATAATTACGTGTGTGTACATGGGAGCAGCAAACGTTCCATGCATGTATGTTGCCTATTAGTACATTGCGATGACTGTGCTTTACCTCTCTTCTCTTAAAGGAGAACTATGAGGTTAGTGCTTCTCACTCACCTCATAGTTCTAGCCGACCTGTAAAAACGAGACTGTCACAGGTCGGCTCAGTAGACCGGGAGGTGAGCGAACACATACCGGCGTTCGCTCACCTCTCCATCCTGTCACGGCTCTCTGGATTCCCCCCTCCCCGCTCCGATCTGCCAGCACTGACTGGCGGAACGGACGGGGGAGGGGGCGGGTACATCTGGCTCTGCCTCTAGATAGGCAGAGCCAGCTGTCACTCACTCAGCTGGGCGGATCTCGACATCGATGTCGGGATCCGCTCCGGCTGCGCCGTCTCAGTATACCGCGAGCTCTAGCTCGCGCTATACTGAGCTTAGGGTAACGGGAGGACGCTAGTTTGTGTCCTCCCGTTACCCTAAGGAGAACTATGGGGAAAAGCCCTGACCCCATAGTTCTCCTTTAACACATACAGACTGAAAATGATACAGTCTCTAGGTGTCTTATCTGACATTTTGGTTTTATCGCAGCAGTTTTTCCAGCACGGAAGCTGTGTGTGTGCTTGTCCAGCCAGCAGGTACTGGAGGGAGAGCACACAAAATGAAATTCCCTCGTGGAGATATGGAACTGCAAGAATTTATAAATTAAAAAATATATATTTCCCCGTTTGTAGTAGCAGATCAGAATGAACAGTCGTCCTTTCATCCTTTAAGTCTCCATCTTGTTGTGTCCTTACCCCGGTCATGGGCATTAACCTTCTGAGGCCGTCTTTGCTGCGGGCCGTTATGATTAGAGAGCAGGCGTGCCGTCCGTGCCCCAATTACACGCAGCGCTCGGGTTTCCTGTGCAATGTGTGAATTTCAGCCGCGCCGAGCTTTCCATCACACGTCTAATATGACTAAAGAGTTTCCTGCGCAACACCCGAGTCCATTGTCAGCAGTTCTAGAGGCCGCTCCACCACCCGCCGCATCCTGCACGTCGTGAGTTGGATGATCGGAGTCCGGTTAGTCAATATGCCATGGGACATTAAAGGTACGGTAACCTATAGCAACCGGGCGGTCGTCAATATACAGCGCTGGGAACTTGCTTCAAGTGGATCTTTCGGTGACTTTCAAGTCTACATGAATCATTTCCTGATGTGTTACAATGTACAGCAACAGTATCATTTTATTTTACTCCAATGATAACATCAGTCTGCTGCAGGCAAGAGGAAGCATTTCCTCAGTCTCCCCTCCTCAAGTGAGCAGTCTGCTGCAGGCTGGAAGAAGCATTTCCTCGGTCTCCCCTCCCCCAGTGATCAGTCTGCTGCAGGCAAAAATAAGCATTTCCTCAGTCTCCCCTCACCTAGCGATCAGTCTTCCACAGGCAGGAGGAAGCATTTCCTTGAACTCCTCTCCCCCAGATATCAGTCTGCTGCAGGCAGTAGGAAGCATTTCCTCAGTCTCCCCTCCCCCAGTGATCAGTCTACTGCAGGCAGGAAGAAGCATTTCTTCAGTCTCCCTAGTGATCTGTCTTCTGCAGGCAGGAGGAAGCATTTCTTCAGTCTCCCCTAGTGATCAGTCTGCTGCAGGCAGGAGGAAGCATTTCCTCAGTCTCCACTCCCCCAGTGATCAGTCTGCTGCATGCAGGAGGAAGCATTTCCTCAGTCTCCCAACCATAAGGGGGAGTCCTGTGATCTCCTGTCAGGGGGAGTCCTGTGAGAGGTAAACAATATCTGGAAGAGGTAAACAATATTTATCATGCTTGAACCTAATATGATAAATGTATCCAATCATAGGTCTACATTAGCTCAGTGGACCAGCAATCACAATCCTTTGTGAGTAAGCTGGTGATCTGGGAACCCTGTTGTGCAGGAGCAGCGACACTCCCAAACACACCCACTGCACCTTCCTTGCTTACTCTTACAGAGTCTTACCCCAGAAGCTCTGAATTGCAGTCCGACATGCTGGTACGGGGGCAGGGAGGGGTCTGCTAACTGGAATGAATTGCCCTCATCACTCAAACTTGTAAAGCATCCCAAAAGCCTTAATCATCGAGGGCTGGTTGCTATTCGGATATCAGCGCATCCCAGTTTTCCGGATCCCTATCTCTCTCTCTTTTTTTTGTGAGAAGCAGAATTACAGAACTTAGGAAACAAAGAAACACATAATTTGTAATTATAAACACATTATCTCCGCATAGCGCAGCCGCTGAATGTTAATGGTAATTGCGGGCTTGATGGCGTAGAACAAATCCTTCATTGTAAGTGACATATAGACAAGGTTAAGGGGAGCTATTCATAAAATATCTGTCATTGCTCCGCCCTGTCATGCCTAGGTGTTGTGTAACAGGCGCTCTGCACCGCACTATTCACAGTTATGTGGAGGATTAGGAAGTGTCAGCCCTCCGCGCACACATTCATATTTCTATTACCAGTCATTTGGCATGATTCCCCTGTCTGTTGTGTGTGCTGCGGTGGTGTTTGTTACCTCGTAATATGAGAAAGAGGGAGAGAGAGAGAAAGGGGAGAGGAGAGAGGGGAGAGGAGAGAGGAGAGAGAGAGGAGAGAGAGAGGAGAGGGGGGAGAGGGGGGAGAGAGAGTGGGGAGAGGAGAGAGAGAGAGGAGAGGGGGGAGAGAGAGAGGAGAGGGGGGAAAGGGATGGTGAGAAGAGAGAGAGAGGTGGAGAGAGAGAAGAGGGGAGAGCAAAGGAGAGAGAAGGGAGTGAGATGGAGAAAGAGGAGAGAGAGAGGGCAGAGGAGAGAGAGAGATGGAGAAAGAGGAGAGGGCAAAGAGAGGAGAACGGAGAGATGAGAGAGACGAGCAAAGGAGAGAAAGAAGAGAACGGTGAGGGTAGAGAGAAAGGGGAGAGAGAGCAACGTAGAGGGGAGAGAGAGAGAAGAGGGAAGTGACAAGGAGAGAAAGTAGAGGAGAGAGAGAAGAATGGAGAGAGGAGAGGGAAAAGAGAGTAGAGGGGAGAGCAAAGGAGAGAGGAGAATGCAGAGGGGAGAGAGAAAGGGAGATAATAGAATTAGAGAGAGGAGAGAGAAGAAGAATGACATAGAGAGAGAAGGAAGAGTGGATGGAGGCAGAGAACAAGAGTATTATTAAGGAAGTGGTATTGGAGAGAAGGAAGGGAGAAGGAAGAGAAAGAGTAGGGGCATGAGAAGGCAAGAGAGAAAGGGTGAGAGCCTCAGGTAGAGAAAAGGGAGGGAATAAAAGAGAGGAGAGGGATATAAGGTAGAGAAGGAGTGAAAGAAGAAAAGAGAAGATAAGTAGAGCAACAGAGAAAGGGAAAAAGAGAGAGAAGGGGTAAAGAATGGAGAGAGGGGGTTGAGAGAGGAGGGAGAGGGGAATACGAGAGAGAAGGAGGGAGAGGGGGAATGGAAAGAGGGGAGGAAGAGGGGATGGGTAGGAAAGAGGGTAAGGAAAAGTGAGGGAGGAAAGAGGGCAGAGAGAGAAGAGAGGGTAGAGACAAGAAGAGAGGGGGGACAAAGAGGAGAAGGGGTGGTGAAAGAGTGGGTGGGAGGAAGAGAAGGAGACTGAGCAGATAATACAATTCTAAGAGATAGACTGATAGACGGAGATGAGGTAGAGGGGAGAGAGGAAATATAAAAAGGAAGAGAGTAAATCTGCACATTTTTGTAATTTTTATATTTGATTGAAATCATAATCTCCCATGATGTTCAGGTCAAGTTTCTGTGAGTCTTCTCCCAAACTGGCCCTATAATGAGTTTGTGTGACTGTGGTAGGTCCTGGTGCTATGTCCTACTCAGCCTGAATTCTGGTGGTGATTATGGCTTAACAATAATAATTATTATTATTAGGATCATGATTATTTATATTGCCTTGATTATAGGAGGTATATATTACTGGAATGTCCTCTGTAACAGTTTAATACTTGTTATCATATTGGCTGCAGGGGAAATGCTTAGCGATCGTGTTGCTATGTGCACCATCCTCACAGCCTCGCCTTAACAATTTCCTTTTATTTTATTTTCCGTGTTTTTTTGGAGCTTCCTCGGCAGCAGCGTTCCAGATAATAACGAGTCCCAGGCCTCCACTTGCTTTATATTGCTACAAATACACCAGTGCAATTTTTCTCCCGCTACATTGTAGCTGGCTGGATGCTGCCCGAACCCTTTGAATGATACCCTTGCATCCCTGACGAAAGTTTCTTTCTCGCGCGGAGCCGGCCCGTTTTGACGGGAGCGCGGTTTATTTAATTGTGTAAATTGGCCACAACGGGACTTATTTTTGAAGTTTCAATCCCATTATTAGCTCGTTACAAAATTAAAACAACGAGAACCAAATTGGCAGGAAGATGAGTCAATCTGATGTGTGTAAATTAATTATCTGCTGGCGGTTTAACTTTCGGTAAAAGATATTAGACCAAAAATATGTTTTCCTTTTCTTTTTTTTTCTTTTTGTAAAACCAGCTCCATGCTTCAGGTTCCCATTTGTATTTCTTATGAGTCATGAAATCATTTTTTTTAATTCAGCCATTGTAATGACTAATTATCAGAAATGTTTCTTTGTAACGAGTTGTCACAGGCCACCTGAATGTTGAAATAAGGCTTGTAGTAGGGGGTGTTCTCCTTCATCTAATGGGTGGGAGAGGGAGATACTAAGGCAGGTGAGGGGAGGGGGAGAGAGCTCTATCTATCTATCTATCTATCTATCTATCTATCTATCTATCTATCTATCTATCTATCTATCTATCTATCTATCTATCTATTTTCATTGGAACAATCCCCTGCTCTAACTTCCGAGGGGAATCTGATCTCCTGGGAAGGGGGGCAGTGGATGAGGTAGGTACATCGGGGTGAAGCAGATTTTCCATCATGCTCATCCCTAGTCACATGTTATGCTATTTGTCATTCAAAATTAAGCAACAAGTCTTGACTTAAAGGACCAGCTTTTTGAACTATTTTGGCAAACGGCACATTAAAAAAAAATTAGGCATGGTTAAAAACTTTGCATTATTGCTAAGGTTTATAATTTGGGTTCACTTTAAAGGATCGGTACAGCCAATAGTGATATTTTAGGTAGAGAAGGAGACTGGTTTTCTGACTCGGCCCCTGGCTTGTTATATGATGCTCCAACAGAGATTTCCCTATAATTCTCTGTCCACCTGGAAGTTTTGGGTGTTCCTTCTTGTCTTTTGAGAGTTCCGGCAACTCCGGTTACATTCTCCATAATATGTATATAAAAAAACAAATCCAACATAATGAGTACAGCTGGTGTGTAGACCTAGGAACTAAGCACAGGGACGGTGGGGGCCCCTCATAATGGGCACAGCAGGTGTGCAAACCTGGGAACTCAGCACAGGGATGGTTGATGCCCCTCATAATGGGCACAGCAGGGGCACAGACCAAGGAACTCAACTCAAGGATGGTGGGAACCCCATCATAATGAGCAGAGCAGGTGTACAGACCCAGGACCTAAGCACAGGGATGGTGGGAACCCCTCATAATGGGCACAGAAGGTGTACAGACCCGGGAACTCAGCACAGGGATGGTGAGAGTCCCTCATAATGTGCACAGCAGGTGTACAGTCCCGGGATCTTAGTGCAGAGATCTCACCAACAGAGTCCCTGAGAGACAGAAGTTAATCTCTGCAAAATCTGCCAAATGCCGAAATATCAGTTTTGGATGGACTGATACTTTGCCCCGTATAACCCTATGTAACAGAATGTAGATCTCTCACCAGTAGAGGCAGTTAAAGCCTAACTCCAGCCAAAGCTGTAAATGCAAATTGGGAAACATTCACGTGACCTGCTGTCAAAATATTTGTGATTCTGCTCGGCCGCTTCTTTGATTCGCACACTTCTGGTGCACTGCATAGACACCGTATTCAGTATTACAGTTAAGGAATACAACGTTTTCAGCTCCCTGTTCCAAGTTTGCTTATCGGACAGTGAAAGAGCAGCAGCACATGAACAAGGACCTGTCTGTGTTCTTCCCTACCCTGTGTTCTGAAAGTGATGTCCCTTCCTCTGTGTACTGATCTGCAGGCAGCTATTATAACAACAGATGTACCGTATCTTTATTTAATACATACAAACCCACCCCCCATAAAATATACAATGATATTACAGAACTTCTTTAACATATGGAGTTCGGCTTTACACTCCATTGTGAATAAATGGACGACGCGGACTCGCCGTAGCTCAGTGCAGTGGTTGGGGCCTCATTATTTTTTCGCTCCAGCGGAAAGCAGAGCAATCTGCACATCCTGCAATCGCATATGCTTATCTACGGAGTGCGCCGCACTTCAAGCACTGTACGGGGAAGCTCCTCTACAATGGCCACCTGTCAGTCAGGGAACACCACGCTTGTTGTGATATGTAGGGCTGTGTAATGAGTGAAGCTTTTAGTCGAGCAGTTGCGAATCTTGAAAAAGTGATCCCAGGGGAGGCGTTCCTCGTGAAGTGTCGAAGCTGCTGGAGACTCTGTCCTCTTTTTTTAACTCTCTTATTTACAAAGCAGCTGCTTTTCTTTTCTTTTTTTTTTTTCAATCAAAAGTCTGTGCAAACTGTGCAAGAAACAGACCAGGAGAAATTGTATTTTTCTTTTTTTAAAGCAGAACTAACAAAAAAAAAAGAATTATCTGTTTATACATAAAATAAAAAAGCAGCTTGTGCTGCAATGCTCACCTTCAATACAGAGCTGTCACCATGTAGCACTTCTCCTCCACCACTGGATGTTCTTGGTCTTCTGGGTTCAATGGCGGCCGCAATAAAGTTTGTTGATACTTCCGAGATAATCCCTCCTGTGTTTAAAGAAAACTCAGGGGGTTATTCAGTAAAGAGGCAAAGGATCCAACCGTAGCTTCGGCTCTCTTCGGCCCGCCTCTGCCCTTCGGATCAGTCAAACCAAAGGGCTGCTGTCCGGGCTATTCACAATAGCCTGTAAGGCAGCCGAGCCGAAGGCATGTCTTTCGGCTCGACTGAGCCGAAGTGACAGCCGAAGCGTGGAGAATGGTCGGCCGAAGCCAAACCGATCTCCACGCAAATGACAGCTAGGCGGAGCTAGCCGTGATCTCCCGTCTCGCTCCGCCCAGTTGTAATGACAGATCAGCGTCCCCAAATGACCTCAGGACGCTGATCTGTCATTACAACTGGGCGGAGCCGGCTGTGACGTCACGGCCGGGTCCGCCCAGTTGTTACTCATTGGCCGGGCAATAGGAAACAGTTGGGCGGATCTATCTGTCACCGCTAGCTCCGCCCAATTGTTTTTCTTTTACCACCACCTGTCAGATGCTTTATTATGTGGCAGGAGTCCGTCGCATGCGGTCGGGTTGGCGTGCGTCGTTTTGTATTTTTTTTCTTTTTTCCAAAATATTTTTATATATTTTTACATTTTCCTATTTTTTAAAACATTTTTAAATAATTTTTCAACTTTTTTTTTCTGTTCACGGAGGTATCGAGCAGAATAGCCAAGCCGAATGCCGCTCAGCCCCTCGACATTCGGCTATTCACTTACTGCAGTTCGGTCCCCGTGAGAAGAGCAGAGACTCTAGCAGGTCTCGGCCAATAGGAAACAGTTTTTTTTTTACTTTTTAAAAAACTTTATTTTTTTACATTTAATATTTATTGACATTTTAAAAAATATTTTTGTTGTTGTTTAGCTATTCTGCTCGGTACCACGGAGGTAGTGAGCAGAATAGCCGAGCTGAATGCCGCCCAGCGGCATTCGGCTATCCACTCACTGCCGTTCGGCCCCAATGAGAATAGAGTCGAACGGTGAGCTGCCGGAGTTTCGGCTCAGCTGATCCAAATGCTCAGCCGAACCGAAGGCAGCCGATGTACGGCTGATTATAGCCGATGTGCGGCTGAAATCAGCCATACAACACTGAAGTGAATAGCCGAACAGCGCTCACTTTACTTCGGCTGGGTTATTCACTCAGCTGCCTCTGGCAGCTGTGTGAATAACCCCCTCTGTATACAAAGTAGTTGAACCACCAAAGAAACCATGACACCACACCCCTACATATTTATACAACAACAAAACAGATTCAATGGGGCTTTTAAGGTGTCACATGCGGACTTAATGGGACATTTACACATACAAATAAACCTATCCAGTTATATCATTATTTTAACAATTGTTTATTAAAAATACATGATTTTGGGACATATAAAATCAGACTAAGAACATATTCCAAAGGCAGGAATTTATCCCGAGGCATAGCACCAACCCCCCTGGATCCCACAGACACATTCTAGACAATCATGTCAATTTAATCAATTGCTTATCTCTTAACAATATCAATGAATCACATTTGTTAGCCACAACAAAGTTGAAGGCTGGACATACTGCACACTGTCACATGAGGGGGGGGGGAGGGGGGGGGGTTGTTGCTCTGCCTTGGGATAAATTCCTGTCTTTGGAATATGTTCTTAGTCTGATTTTATATGTCTCAAAATCATGTATTTTTAATAAAAAATTGTTAAAATAATTATATCACTGACAAGGTTTATTTGTATGTGTAAATGTCCCATTAAGTCCGGATGTGACACCTTAAAAGCTCAATTGAATCAGTTTTGTTGTTGTATAAAGAACAACTCCAGGTAAAAAAAAATAACCCTTGCAGTGGGGCTACCCCCTCTTTCTAAGGGTTATGTGATCATTTTGCCTAGAGTTAAAAATAACAAGTTCTACTCACCTGATCCTTTGAGCCAGCTGGCTATGACAGCGCCTCCCTCCAGCCCCTCTTCACCACCTAGGAATCCTCATGTCCTATACACTCTGTATTGGATGTGATGTCTCAGGGACCTTAGTCCACTGCAGCGGAGGGGGAGAGAGGCTCCAGGGAGCGGCCTAAGAGCAACTTAGGGAGTAAAAACATCCTCTTATATTCACAAGTGATTTTGTAAGAGAGAGGGGAGAGGAAACTAGTTCATAATATGATGGAAGGTCTGCTTTACCATCTTAAATCTTATTGAACATCCTTACTTCACCTACTTACACCAGAGGAAGCCTTGAAATAATTTTTTGGACTTGGGGAACCCCCACTAAAACCAATTAGTCAATTCATTGGGAGTCAGTGTAAAAGAAGACTCTTACATTGGGGGTCAGTGGGGAGAATGCTCCTTACATCGGTCGCCAATGGGAAGAATGTCCCTAACATTGGAGCTCAGTGGGAGGAATGACCCTTACATTGGTGCTCAGAGGGAAGAATGTCCCTAACATTGGGGATCAGTGGGAAGAATGCTCCTTACATTGGTCACCGGTGGAAAGAATGTCCCTTGCATTTGTGGTCAGTAGGAAGAATGTCCCTAACATTGGTGGTCAGTAGGAAGAATATCCCTTGCATTGGTGGCTAGTCGGAAGAATGACCCTTACGTTGGTGGCCAGTAGGAAGAATTTCCCTAACATTGGAGGTCAGTGGGAAAAATGTCTCTCACACTGGTGGTTAGTGAAAAGAATGTCCATTTACATTGGGGGTCAGTGCGGAGAATGCTCCTTACTTTGTGGTCAGTGGAAAGATTGTGCCTTATATTGGTGGTCAAGTGGGAGGAATTCCCCTTACATTGGTGGCCAGAATGCCACCCTTTAAGACAGCTTACAAATTAATTAACTCTGCTGAGTGGCATTTGCACCAGTACAGGTACCATCAAATGTGAGGTCAATAAGCCACAGCTTGAGGAACCCCTAGCAACCTCTGAAGGAACCCTAGGATTGCATGCAACTATGGTTAAGAATGGCTGTTATATGAGATTTTAATGATAGGGTGTACATCTACTTTAAATTCCTAGTTCGTGACAGTGGAGGCAGAGGCCAACCTCCAGACGCCCTGCTCACCTCACCAGCCTTTTTACATATATGGCCGCTTCCTGGCTGGAAATTGACATCCTCTTGTAGGGCCTGCATGATTTACTTAGACAAGATAATGCTTCAGAGTTGTGTTGAGTTTGGATACATTTTATTCTTTATGTTTTTTTATCTTCTTTCTGCATTTGGATACCCAAAGTCTTTTGATTGAGCGAGATCTAAGTGAAACTGGCGCCACTGTAGAGGGGCTTTGACAGGCAGGGGGAATCTTCATCTTATTACATCAGAGGGAAATTATTGAAGGAAGGGGGGGGGGTTGCCGAGCAACGGGGTAAAATTATTATTTCAATTGCAAGGGTTTATAGGATTCTGATGCTCACGTTTGTTTAAGGGGAACTTTTATACAGCATGTGTCAGTGAGTAACAGTGTAGTTGTGACAATAGTCAGCTCTGGTGCGCCGAGATCAGTTAATACCACTGTCTGGAAGGAGATTGTCTGTTCTTATTGCGATTGTGAATCCTTTGATGTGGCACCTGAAAAGTCCTTAGATACTCGGGATGAATAATTTCAGATTGATTTGTTTGGGATGTGCAGCCCTGGAGACATAAGCCAGCCTGGGCATTTTATGTAATACGCAGTCCCTATGACTCATGGAACATGTGGCGTTGAGATCTTTGGGGAAATGACGCTAGGCACCTCCACCAAATCATCCGGACTTAGCTGCAAGGACTGGCGACGATCTTCAAAGATGTGGGTGATGTATTTAATCCAATGGCGATTAGTTTTAAATGTTCATAAAAGAAGTCTATCTAAATTCTAAGCTGTTCCTGGAGACAGTCGGGCTCTAAACTGTAATTGGTCAAATTATACTTTTTTTTCTCCTTTACTCTTTAGCTTATTTTTTTTTGTGCCAGTGTTTACTTAGAGACAGGCCCATCACACGCAGCATGCAAACACAGTTTCCCAAACCGGCTCATGTTAGCACTCAGGAACATGGTTGTTTTGCATGAATGATAAGTACTTAACCCGTCACTAAGGATAATTCCCGCACCAGCCACAGCAACAGAACAAAATGATTTACATAGTGAAATGCTACTTTGCATAGAGAGAACAGAGAGTTCTGGACCAATATATTCCTTTTTTTTTTGTTTGTTTCCATAATTTTTTATTATTTTTTACTAGATACAAAACAAGATTATTATTATTAGATACATTATTATTATTAGATATTAGATACAAAACACGAGTATCAATAACAATAGGCAAATGGCATAGTACATAGGAAAGTACTAAAGGATTGTCTAAGACACATGGACAGATGGCAAGACTATATTGCGGCAGGTTATAATAAATAAACCAAGGCTGGCGGACGATCAGCTGCCAACAATTGCATATGTAGCTGTGTCAAACGTCCATGACTATCATAATAAATCTGACAGAATGAAAATAGAAAAAGAAGAGAAAAAAAGAATCGGGAGGAAGAGGTAGGAGGAGAGTGAGGGAGAGTAAAAAATAAAGGAAAAGGAGGAGGGTGGCCAAGGGGAACGCTTAGTGCTTAATATATAGTCAGGAGGCTGCAGGGCTCAAAGCCCTAGCAAGGATTTGCCAAAATTCCCAGACTTTGCGAAATTTAGATAATCCACCAAGTAGTTTGACCATCAGTTTCTCGTTAATCATAATTCCTTTTTATTTTTTTTACACCTTTTTGATCCATCTAAACAGCTAAACACACACAATTGGATTACATATAAGAGGGTTGTTTTACCTGCCGAAGGACTCATGCTTCTTGTTTGAGATTTAAACCCACACAGCATAGCCATCTTGGTGACCTCACTTTATTCCTTCTGCAGTTAAGCGATACACCATGGTCACCTACCTGCCCCCACTACATACAAACCCCACACCACAGACATCCATATCAGAACTGATCTCAAAATGTGGATGATATTATTTTCATGAATTCACTGGACTCAATGAACTTGTGTCTTTTTCCAACCTCACCATGTAACTATGAATTCAGATGTCCTGAGCCAAATCCAAATAAAAAAAAAAACATAGGCCAAAAGCTGCTCCAACGACTCTTTCTCCCTTGTATCTACTTTTGTTGTTCCCTGAGCACTCTTAGAGTGACTGCCAGTGCCACCAGGTTCCACTCTTCTATCTTAGTATCCGTAGCCCAGTCTGTTTTTTCCCCCATCTCATAAGGTAGGGCTACCAGGAGCTTCTCAAACCATTATGCTTAATTTTCCAACAGTTACTGTTCTCTAAGAAACACTTTTTTTTCCCCCTTTGACCTCATAGGGGCCTTCAGTTGAAACGCTCAACATTTCAGAGATTTGCTAATTTTTTAAAAGGTTAATCTGAACCATAACTGTTTAAAAATTTTTAGAAGTTCGCTCAACCTTATACAAACCTCTTGGTAATCTCTAGGGATCAGGGAATCTTGCGTTCAGTTCACAAACAGTTTGTAGGTTCGTAGTCCATGAACTTTGGGACAAATCTCCTCAAAATCTATGGAGGCTGTGAATCTTTTTATTCAATTCTGGCCATTTGTAAGGCTAATAATGAAGCTATTGTCAAACAAAAGGCATAAGGAGGTGAGTACTGCCATGGGGGACATGTGCCAATATCAAAATTAGTATCACTCCCTATACAGAATTGTCAGCTCTCTCTAAAAGCACCATCATACATTGAGAATATGGCTGTTGTGAGCTTACTCTTTTATAGAAAGGGGACTGGGCTATCTAATCCTTCAAATATTGGCTCTTATGACCACGGGCAAAGGCTGTACATTGCATTATAGGTTGTTTAAACCTATAGGTCGGTTGAACCTGCAAACTTTTCGCACAAAAGTCCACGATTTGCTAATCTTGGGGATTTGACCCAGACTCATGGTAGCAGTAGACCTCATCCCTACTAATGTACGCGACCTATATACTTCCCTTTCACCACAGTAGATACTTCAAAGCCTGAACTTACACAATGGTATGCTTGTTACAGCTCGGTGATTTCATTGCACATTCATTCTTATAAGAATGGGATCGTTGGGTAGATCCTAACTTCAGGCTGAAACTCAAAAATAGTATCAATCTAATCTTTTTTTAATCGTTACCGAATCTATTTCTCATGCTAAATGTGAGATAGGATTTTTTTCTTAAAGGCACAATTAAAAAGTTCTGTTTTATCAAAATAGCTCATGTCTGGAAACCGTTTGATGTGTTTTTAAGCTGTCAGCTGGAGATCCTTTAATAACTGATTAAGCTTAGTGTGGTAGCAGTGTCTTTGCATAAAATGCCCCGGGCAGTGGAGGAGAACTACTAGCAGGGGAGATGGAAGAGGTTAATGACAATGCTGGGGAGATACAACATACTACAATAGAAGAGTTTTGTACAAGGATAACATATAATATATTGTTCCTGGATGTACCAGCTTGTCATTCATATGCGGTCCTGAGTGTCAGTGTATAGACCCCAACCGGCTTATTTAAGTGATGTAATCCATAGCAACGCACTAAAATTGAATTTACGTAAGAAAAATATAACATTTGGTTGGTTGTTATGACATTAAAGTAATTATGTGAAATTTAGGAATTTGCCAGGAGAATTTGGATTAAAAAGTCAGAACTGGGCTTCTATCCACCAAATACAATGGAGGTCTGAGACTAGTGATTATCCTGATGACTTCTAGAATGCAGAATGTGTTTCAACAATCTTCCTATGGGGCCACATCCCACGCTCAGGCGCCGTAACAGCCGCGTGGGCTGCTATGACTATATACCGATTAGTCATAACATTGTGACCACTGAGAGGTCAGTGAATAACATTGATTATCTGGTTACAATGGCTCCTGGATGTAGGTCAAATATATTAGGCAGCAAGTGAACATTTGCTCCCTGAAGTTGATGAGTTGGAAGCAGAAAAAATGGACAAGTGTAAGGATCTGAATGACTTTGACAGGGGCCAAATTTAGACGGCTAGACGACTGGGTCAGAGCAGCTCCAAAACTGTACCCGGTCTACAGTGGTCAGGACCTACCGAAAGTGGTCCAAGGAAGGAAAACCGGCAATAGGGTCATGGGTGGCCAAGACTCATTGATGCACATGGGGAACGTAGTAGTCCGATCCAATAGAAGAGCTACTGTAGCTCAGATGGCTTGGTGCTAGATACCACAGCATACCTTCAGAGGTCTAGTGAAGTCCATGCCTTAGCGAGTCAGGGCTGTTTGGCAGCAAAAGGGGGACCAATTTTTTATTAGGTGGGTGTAGTTATGCCATTAGGAGGTAACGGGTTAGTAGCGGTCAACTATAAGTTGACCGCTACTAACCCGTTACCTCCTAATGGGTTAACCTTTTCGTTTTTTGTATTAGTCTATTTTGGTCACGGATCGGACGAAGTAAGTCATTGTGTAAATCTAATCAGGGCAATTATAATCAGTCGGATCTCCAGGTAGGAACACAAACCCTTCTCTACAAGGGTGTAGTTATGCCCCTGTTTGTCCTTGAAGTCCATGTTTGCAGTTGTCTACTACCTGCAAATAAATAATGAATTCAGGAGGCTACCATTCTTTGTCCCTTCTCCTTTGTTTTCATAAAATACGCAGAAGTCAGACAGCAAACACCAAATTCTTCAACTGCAACTCTTATCAATGTCACCATTTCCCAAACACAGTCAACAAAACGTTAAGGTTTACGAGCACATAAAGCATTAAGTTGCACTGTTTATCTCAGCGGTGACTCCTGCACCTGCTTATATAACAGTATAGGGTAACAATATCTCTGTATGTAGAATCAGCTGTGCAAATAAGTCGTTCGGGGGTCTGAATAGAGGGACACGGAGGAGCCTTTGGCATGTAAATCGGCCCAGTATAGTTAAAGGCTTGTTCGCTCCATCACCAGCAAGATGCCACCTAGAAGCAATTCCATCACCGGGCAACAAATACCATTGTCAGGGCATTCAGAATGCAGCTATTTTGAGGGAAATCTGCTCTTCAAACACAGAGGAAAAAAGACATTGTCAGACAACACTGGCCTCCTGCGGGGTTATGATGTGGCTCACAAGAAAGGTTGATCCCTTGCTTTTCAGAAGTGTCTCACTCAGAGATTTCAAAGGTGGCTGAACTCTATTGATTTCCCCAACGCTCTCCTATACTCCATAAAATAATATATGTTTCTTAAAGAGAAGAGAATCTACACAGTTGTATACTGTCTGTGATACTTTTTTTTAATCTGCTGTATTAGTTACATTTTCAGGACAAGCCTTCGGTGGTCTACTCCCTTCTTCGTTGTCCAAGTAATGCTCCCTGAGGTAGACCCCAGAAAGCTTGTCCTGAAATTATATATACATACTGTATATATGTATGTATATATGCCATAACATTATGACCATCCACGTAATATTGATTAGATCCCCTTTTTGCCTTCAAAACAGCCCTGACCCATCAGGCCATGGACTCCACTAGACCTCTGAAAGTATGCTATGGTGTCTGACATGAAGCCGTTTGAGCTACTGGCTTTTGCCTCAGATAACACGGGCCAGCCTTCGATCCCGATGTGCATCAATGAGCCTTGGCCACCCATAACCCTAGCGCCGGTTCACCAGTTTTCCTTCCTTGGACTACTTTCGGTAGGACCTGACCAATGTAGACCGGAAACATCCCACAAGAGCTGCAGTTTTGGAGTTGCTCTGGCCCAATCTAGACATCACAATTTGGACCTTGTCACTGAAATCCTTACACTTGTCCATTTTTTCTGCTTGAAAGACATCAGCTTCAGTGACAAAATGTTCACTTGATACCTAATATACCCCCCGCACACTTCCAGGTGTCATTGTAATATGTCCCCTCACTTCCAGGTGCCATTGTAACCAAATAATCAATGTTATTCACTTCACCTCTCAGTGGTCATAACGTCTACTTAAAAATGTAATGTAATAATCAGGGGGTGCACCGATACTAGTATTGGTATCGGTGCCGATGCCGAGTATTTGGGCGAGTACTCGTACTCGCCCAAATGCTCCGATGCCTAGCCCGATACTTGAGCTTCAGGTATCAGTAAGCCGGGCAGTGAGTCATTACACGCTGCCCGGCTTTCTGATTGGCCGGGAAGCCAGCTCTATGCTCTCTCGTCACCTGTGACGTGGGAGCATGGAGCCGGCTTCATGGCCAATCAGGAAGCCGGGCGCCGCGTCATTACATGACTCCCGGCTTCCTGATTGGCCAGAAAACCTAGTGACGAGAAGCATGGAGACGGCATCCCTGCTAATTGGGAAGCCGGGTGGCAAGCCTTTACACGCCGCCCATCTTCCTGGCTAATCAGGAAGCCAGGTGGCGAGTCATTACACGCCGCCTGGCTTCCTTAATGGGACATCCGGTATTCGGCATCGGTGAGTTCCGAAAAAATATCGGTCCTCGATACCAAAAAACAGTTATCATTGCATCCCTAGTAATAAATGCACGTGACTCCTTATGTATTTCTCTTTTATTTTTGTTTTTGCGCCGTGATTAAAAAAAAAAAGTCAAAACTTTCCGTCCACTTCTCAGAAATTAATCAATCTTGTTTATTCATCTTTTTGACTTTATAATGTGATTGCAGGGTGTTATTTTTTCCTCTTTTCTCCCCTCTTGTGTTCCCGGCCTCTCCAAAAGAACACATTAATGATTCATTCGGTTGAGTTTTTCTCCTGCTGTTTTCTATTTGTTAGCGACATGCCGAGAGATTCACGGATTTATTTGTTGTCTTTGATAAATTGATTAGTCTTTTCGGATAGACAGTTTGATGTCGCTCTGAACTCGACTTATTTAACGGCCACAGAGAGCTAATGAAGATATTGTACCGAAAAAAAAGACTTGAAAAATGACTTTGCTACATCGAGATTCATCTGATGACCTTTTACAATGTTTAAGGCCAAAATTATGATAATGAGAAATCTTCTTTTTGAAGGTCAACATATTGTAATTATAAACTCCTTGTTGTGTTGCTCTGAGTGCCATGTTTTAAGGGAAACTCTACCTGTATCCTCAATACCAAATTGTAGTGCCTGGCTTGAAGGAGAACTATGAGGTGAGTGCTTTACCACTCTCCTCATAGTTCTAGCCGACCTGTGACAATGAGACTGTCACAGGTCGGCTCAGTAGATCGGGAAGTGAGCGAACACATACCAGCGTTCGCTCACCTCTCTATCCTGTCACGGCTCTCTGCCAAAATAAAGGATTCCCTTATATTTTCTGAGATATGCATGAATATAAATTAATGGGAAAAAATATATATATACCGTATTTGCCGGCGTATAAGACGACCCCCCACTTTTTGTGTAAAAATATAGGTTTTGGGCTATAATAGTATAGCCCAAAACAATGTTTAAATGCACTTACTAACCTCCTTGGCGGTATTCCCGAGTGTGGCTCGGGGTTAATTTTCAGTACCATAAGTGTTAACCCCG
>NW_017306820.1:143470-178580 GCF_000935625.1 Nanorana parkeri
ATGAGTCTATCTCATATATTAGTTTCACCTTTTAAGTTGCATTAGTGAAATAAATGAACTTTGCACGATATTCTAATTATTCGAGTTTCACCTGTATATATATATACTGCAAGTAAAGTTAAAAAAAAAGGTTGAGCAGCACAATGAGCAAAGATGAAAGAGAAATCATCTGAAATTTGCATCAGCAGCAGCTGAATGAGGACAGGCGCATGAACCTCGCTTAGGCCGCATTAATCACAAGAAGTACATTTAAAGTCAAACTTTTTATTTTCCCCGTTGTTAGAAAATAGATGTCTGTTCCTCCCCCCCCCCAACATTCCGGGGAAGAGGTGAGTAAACAGCGTTGCAAATTTCCCGGCGCTTAGAATTGTAAAAATCAAAGCTTTTAAAGGCTCTTTAGAGCTGAAGTTCAGCAGAGGTTCCGTAATCAGGACCGAAATGCCCCACTTATCGGAATAGGCATTGGAGAAAAGTAACTCTGAATACCAAAACGTCACCAATCAAACATATTGTGACTACGGCGGAGGCTTCGAGACGCGGGTGAAAATCTCCGCTTTTCTGTTGTGTCAAAGGCTGGAAATTAATTTTGCAACTTTTGATGGTTTGAAGGTAAATGCGCCTATTTATAAGAGGCTTCATAAAGGGCCAGTTCATGTAATTCGTCGCCGGTTACATGGAGGTACCCTCGAAATAAGTCAGCAGAGCTTCACCTTAGTTACTACGTAGCAAATGTAGCAAAGTGAACAGCCTACCCCCCTCCCCACCACCCCCGCCCAATACTTAAATTCATTCCAATCTCAGTCCACCTCGTACACACCCTTTGCACATTATTTGGCCAGCTCGCATTTCATTGAGGTCACAGACTGATGACTATTTGCATGGCAGTCAAAGGGATACAAAGTGTCACTTCTTATTTGAATATGTTCAAAGCAAATTCTTCTTCCAGGACAATTATAGCACAAAAATAAAAAGGACCATATATTATATGCAAACAGATAAACAAAGAAACATATATAATTAGGGATGTCCAGATGCCAAGAATCGTACAAGTGATAATGTTCCAGCTCTGAGACTAGACCAGGTCCAAACCAGACCAAGCACAAGTACTGATACTTGTCCAAGTCCTCACAGATACCAAGTACTGATACATGTTTGTTCGTTTTCCTTTAACAGTTTTTCTTAAAACACTACAAACTATTTATGTAGGTACAGTGGTGGAGCGCCGGGGCCCAGTCACAGCTGCAGCCTCTGCAACTTTGGCGGTTTGCGTGAAAATACCAATTATCGGCACTGGTATCTGAATATCCCTATATATAATCAAAAATATGTAGAGTATAGTTTATCTATCTATCTATCTATCTATCTATCTATCTATCTACAGTATAATCTATCTATCATCTATCTACAGTATAATCTATCTATCTATCTATCTATCTATCTATCTATCTATCTATCTATCTATCTACAGTATAATCTATCTATCATCTATCTATCTACAGTATAATCTATCTATCATCTATCTATCTATCTATCTATCTATCTATCTATCTATCTATCTACAGTATAATCTATCTATCATCTATCTATCTAATCTATCTATCTACAGTATAATCTATCTATCATCTATCTATCTACAGTATAATCTATCTATCATCTATCTATCTATCTATCTATCTATCTATCTATCTATCTATCTACAGTATAATCTATCTATCATCTATCTATCTATCTATCTATCTATCTATCTATCTATCTATCTATCTATCTATCTATCTATAGTATAATCTATCTATCTATCTATCTATCTATCTATCTATCTATCTATCTATCTATCTATCTATCTATCTATCTATCTATCTACAGTATAATCTATCTCTCTATCTATCTATCTATCTAGCTATCTATCTACAGTATAATCTATCTATCATCTATCTATCTATCTATCTATCTATCTATCTATCTATCTATCTATCTAATCTAATCTATCTATCGTAGACAAATTATGTTTGTGACTTGAAGTCCCGCATAAAGGAAGGGGGATGGGGGATTGCTGTGCATTCTGCCAAGAAGTTGGACTTGTGCCAGTAAAACTTGCACGGCACTGCCCGAAAAAAACCCATTTCAAAGTAACAATTTTTTTTAGCATCAGCAACGTTTTTCTCTCTGAGACTGAATTTTTTCTTTTCCTCTGGCTGCCTTCCATCTCACAGTCAGTACTTTGCAGGAACTCTCGCCAGTCCCAGCTGACTCAGCAACCAGAGAGAACAGCATCTCCTCCAAGAACGTGTAATCAGGTTCATGAGCCGGCGGCTCCCCTATGATGACGTCTTCCCAATGGTGGCGGCTCCCCAATGATGGCAGGTCTCCAATGATGGCAGGTCTCCAATGAAGGAGGCTCCCCACTGATGGCATATTCCCAATGATGCCAGTTCCCCCAATGATGGCAGGTCTCCATAATGATGCCAGTTCCCCCAATGATGGCGGCTCCCCAATGATGGAGGCTCCCTAATGATGCCAGTTCCCCAATGATGGTATCTTCCCAATGATGGCGTCTCCCCAGTAATGCCAGTTCCCCAATAAAGGCATCTCCCCGTGATGGCATCTCCCCAATGATGGTATCCTCCCTATGATGGCATCCTCTCAATGATGGCGGCTCCCCAATGATGGTGGCTCTCTAATGATGGCGGCTCCCAATTGATGGCGGCTCCCCAATTAATGGCGGCTCCCCAATTAATGGCGGCTCCCCTGTAATGGCGGCTCCACATTATTATTGCAGTGGGAGAGCAGTGATGATATTTCAGGCAGGTGATACACTGACACACATGTGGAATAATCAGAAGGTATCATTTGTAAATCCTGAACACTGTCATCATCATCATCATCATCATCATTTTCTGGCTGCAGTCCGTCGGCATCTTTTTTTTCGGTGCGGTTGCGATGAACATGTGCGTGTCAGACGGACATCAAATGATCGGAAACACGACCCGGAACACTGGAGACTTTGTACTGACAAATGTCACAAACATTCATGGAATGACATTTCCCTTTCTGTGCGGCTTTCTTGTCTTTGGAAATTTCTGAGCCATAAAATACACTTTGTTGGAACCATTAAGAGAGCGTGTACATGTTAATTTACTACGAGACAGAATCATTTGTAACACACACGCACACATATATATATATATATATACACTGAGTGTCCAGATTATTATGACCCCCCATCAGTACTTTGTTGGGCCACCTCGTGACTCCACGAGATGGTGAAAGGTGATGCGAGGAATCTGACACGGCACTGTTGCCCTTCTGTTGTCTAACCTGCCAATTGATTTGTATTTCTGTCCAACCAATCCTGAATTAGCACAGCTCTGCCACATAGCACAGCCTTGTCTGACAAGGCAAGAGACATGATTTTCCACTGCAGCAGTTCAGTGACACTTACAGGTCTTGTTTGTCCCCTCCCCCCAATCTGTGAAAGGAGAAAAAGCAGACTGATTAGCTCATCTCTCTGTCACTTTGCTCTCTTCTCCCATCAGCATGTTCCGTTTTACATACCTTTCATTACATCCCTTATTTTACTACTAGTAATGTTATCGCTGGGTGTCTGTGCTTTTCTAAGCAATGCAGGTAGATCATGGCAAGTGGGAAAGGCTGGCAGGGGGCTGTACGTAGCTTACTGAAAACATCACAGCACTCTTCCTCAGTACTCCTCTCAAGAGTCCTCAGTCCTGATGCAAGCAGTGGGCTGGCTTTTGGGAGGAGTTATGCAAACATCAAAGTGCCTTGATGAGTAGGTGTCAGTCTGGAGGAGTGGGCGTTCCTAGGCAGGCATCATTTGCATGCAGACCACCCTAGGTAACGCCCACATGTGATGCTGAACCTCCATGATTGAAGGAACTAAAATCCAATGAATGAAAGGGGCGGGGTCATGGGCAGTCAATAGAGCTGAATGATGCTGGACGTCCTCCAGCTGGGAAGTGAGGCGGGCTCTATCTGACTTGCTGCAGCTTCTAATGAACATTGTGAGAAGCTCCCAGTGTGCAGTGACATCGGAGGAAGCCATTCCAGCCCAGGAGAGGAGTCGGTACAACTGTGCAAGACTGAAGGGAAGGACGGAGGTCAGATAGAAGACTGAAGGGGAGGACGGAGGTCAGATATAAGACTGAAGGGGAGGACGGAGGTCAGATAGAAGACTGAAGGGAAGGACGGAGGTCAGATAGAAGACTGAAGGGAAGGACGGAGGTCAGATAGAAGACTGAAGGGGAGGACGGAGGTCAGATAGAAGACTGAAGGGAAGGGCAGAGGTCAGATAGAAGGCTGAAGGGAAGGACGGAGGTCTGATAGAAGACTGAAGGGGAGGACGGAGGTCAGATAGAAGACTGAAGGGCTCTCCAGGGCTGCGTTCGGGTCTCACCAGGGTTGCGTCCATGTCTCATCAGGGCTGCCTTTTAGTGTCACCAGGGCTGCATGTGTTGCTCTCCAGGGCTGAATGACTGGGTGTCGGGGCTCCACCAGGGCTGTACGGGCAAGTGTGGGACTTCAGGCAGCTAAAGTAATTTAAAAAAATGAAAGCGCCGGCACTATGTATCGGAGCATTTTCATGAGTACTCGGAACATGCCCTGTATCGGCACCGTTATTAGTATCGGTGCATGGGCGTGTTTATGACATTTTTGCAAAAGATGGACTATGCCTTTAAGTCACCCCTGCAGCCTCTATGCACTGGTTGCGGTTGCGATGCTCTGCAGCTATGAATCCAAAGCTATAATCAATGCAGATTTTTTTGTTTTAATAACATGGGCACGTTCATTAAATTTTTGCAAAAGCTGGACTATCCCTTTAAGGCAGCCTCCATATTTATATCCCCATCAAACACTTCACTCTCTGTCGCCTCTTTGACATATTAACGGCGTGGCTTTAGTTGTTCTTTAAATGAAAAGCCAAATCTGCTTTTCCGCGCCCCCGAACAACACATTTCATTACCGCTCCTGGAAATATTATACAGAGCCCTTCGAAGAGGAAGGGGGGAGAGAGAGGGTTTTTTTTATAAAGGATGGGATTGAGGCTGCGGGTTTATGTCATCCTTTGTAGTGGCAGGTGTATGCTACAGGGCGGCTTTAAAAAGCCTTGTGCTACAGGACTGCATTAACCAAGCCCTAAGTCAGGTACGCGGCGCGCTATTAAGTCTAAACCCTCTGGCATTTTCTTGATGCGGTTAGACATCTGCAGGCTCCGCGGACTCAGCCGCTGTCCTATCTATTAGCGCGATGACACTTTTTTTTTCTTTTTACAAAAATAAATACATTTGTCAATTTCTTTTTTTTCTTTTCCCCGCTGACCTATAATGTAACACCGTGTGTAATGGCCTTTGAAATGGTTTTACAGATTAAAGCCGGGCAAACATGATTGATTAAAATAAAGAGGGAAAAGTTCAAGAGACTGAGACATGTTTTTTCATTTATTTATTTTTATTCCCTTCTTGCGGTTGGGTGTTATTCACTGCCGCAGGAAGACGAGACCCCTGCATTGTTAAAGGTGCGGAATTCAAAGAGTGCTTCTGGTCAGGAAGGAAAATTGATGAAAGGACGACCAGAGCTCCTTAGGGCACAGGGAGATTTTGATAAAGTCCTTGTGCAGGGTGACTGGTCTTGTCTCCGCCCCCTCCTGTAATACAGGTCAGTCACTGCTGCTCTCTCCTTGTGCAGTGACTGGTCTTGTCTCCGCCCCTCCTGTAATACAGATCAGTCACTGCTGCTCTCTCCTTGTGGAGGGTGACTGGTCTTGTCTCCGCCCCCTCCTGTAATACAGATCAGTCACTGCTGCTCTCTCCTTGTGGAGGGTGACTGGTCTTGTCTCCGCCCCCTCCTGTAATAAAGACCGGTCACTGCTGCTCTCTCCTTGTGCAGGGTGACTGGTCTTGTCTCCGCCCCCTCCTGTAATACAGGTCAGTCACTGCTGCTCTCTCCTTGTGCAGGGTGACTGGTCTTGTGTCTGCCCTGTAGTTTCCTGTAAATGGGTGGGACCTGCTGGGCCCTTCAAAAAGCTCTACTATCTGTGCAGCTCATTGGTGATGTCATTAGCACCCATTTTTTGGTAATAACCTGATTAGTAAAGTCATTTGGGGCACACAAACTGGATTTGTAGCTTTGGCTTTTGAGAAGCATTGTTGCAACAGGCTGGATCTATGGCAATGTAGTACCAGCCGGCTGTTTATATTGCCCTTAGCACAAAACTGAATCCAGGCTTTCTATGTTATTTCAACCTGATTGTATTACAAATGATAGCTCAATCCCTGAAGAAGGGGAGTCCTTTTACCCTAAAACATGTTGACTGTACCAGATGTCGCCAACAATCCAGGGCTGGACAAATTCCAGGAGCCTTGTCACCATTGCTCCCTAAAAATTACAGCTGGTGCCTAACTTTTTAAGTTTTCTCTAGTTGAGGTCAATGGAGCTCCTAAAAATATCCTGCTGGCTCCTGGATTGGACAAACTGGTTCCTGGATTGGACAGACTGGTTCCTGGATTGGAGAGACTGGTTCCTGGATTGGAGAGACTGGTTCCTGGATTGGACAGACTGGCTCTTGAATTCCATATTATCCATCCCTGTTTTAAATGAATTTCAAGCTCCTAACCTACAAAGGGGAGGGACTTGGAACCAGACAACACTAACTGATCACTTGAAAGTTGGCAAACATGACATTTGTCCAAAGCTTGGTAATGGAACAGTTGAGCAGCTCCTGGGCTACCTCACTTGAAGTCAGTAACCTTATTTAACTGGCTTTGGATACTCATTGCCCTGTAAATGGCAGCTAAAGAATAGCACAGTGGAAAGCACTTGATTTCCAAAGTCAAGGTTGAAGCCCCATAGGCACTTGGCATGGGTTCCAAGCAGGACACCCCTGCATGCAGCGGGAGCAGATACAGTGTCTTTCTTTCCCTATGAAAGTGAAAACTTCGTCAACTTTAAAGCCCGTAGCGTGTTGACCACACAAGTCCCGTTTAATTGCAGGATGTGCAGATTACCACCATTAGTATATAGCAAATTAAACTTTGTTAGAAGCCTTTGTTTTAGACTTAAAGGGCCATTGTGTTCCCGCAACAGAAAAAAAAAATCAAACAGATCTCTCTCTCTCTTTTTCTCTTTCTTTAGTCCCATGAGAAATAACTGTGATGCCTTTGGTGAATAAAGCTTCACTCATGAAATCGTGTGATGAAGGCATGTTTGTTGTGTGAAAGAGATTATCGGTTGTTCTCAAGGGGCCTGTGATCCTGGGCTCCGGCCTCTTTAATTATTAATATTGTCTTTTGAATAGCGCTGTATTTTTAAGAGCCCTTTTGTAGGGCCCTTCGTCACATCAAAGCGGCAGAGCGTGCAGGCCCCCCCCTTTTTTTGGGAGCGTCATGGCGGCGGGAGCTGCCTTTGTGTATTAGTGAGTGACGGCGATGACAGTTATTAGAGATTTCTGGGATTTACCGGCTAGAGAACAAGTGCATTTTCATCAGCTTTAGTCTTCTGCAGCTCTGTGATTATTTACAATTTGTATCTACTCTGAGATTTCTGTGGGAAGTCAGGTTTTAACTTGTTATAATGCTATCTCTACTGTGAAACCTTTTTAAAGGGACTCTAGAGTCTTTATGTATGTATACAGTGGCGTAACAATCTCCATAGCGACCCAGGCGGCCGCTATGGGGCTCGGGCACAGGGGGGCCTGGCCAGGGCCGCCTGGGTCACTATGGCATTTGGGGGTGCTGGCTGTCACAGACACAGCTCAGCAGCGGCCACGGCGCATTTCCCCTCATAGCCGCTGCGGAGCTGTGTCAGTGACAGCCAGCCGCTGCGGCCGATATAATATATACATATATATACTTACTGTATATTTGAATTGTTGACAGTACAACGCTAATGCTTTGACTTGTCTACCATGAGGACTATTTTGAATTTAGATGTATGACTACTGAAGTGAATAACATTGATTATCTCCTTATAATGGCACCTGGAAGTGCTGACCAAGTACACCCCTTCATGGAAACGGTATTCCCTGATGGCAGTGGCCTCTTTCAGCAGGATAATGAGCCCGGCCACACTGCAAAAATGGTTCAGGAATGGTTTGAGGAACACAACAACAAGTTTGAGGTGTTGACTTGGCTTCCAAGTTCTCCAGATCCCAACCCAATCTATCATCTGTGGGATGTGCTGGAAAAACCACCCATGGAGATGGGACCCATGGAGGTCCCAACTCTCAACTTAGAGGACTTAAAGGATCTGCTACTGATGGCTTGGGGCCAGATTCCACAGCATACCTACCTATCCATTTTATAGCCTTACCAAAATATATTTTCTTTTCTGTGAATGGTTTGAGGAACACAACGACGAGTTTGAGGTGATGACTTGGCCTCCAAATTCTCCAGGTCTCAATCCCATCGATCACCTGTGAGATGTGCTGGAAAAACAAGTCCGATCCATGAAGGCCCCAACTCGCAACTTAAAGGATTTGCTACTATCGGCTTGGTGCCAGATACCACAGCACACCTTCAGAGGTCTAGTGGAGTCCATGACTGGACTGGTCAGGACAAGGGGTACCTGCTCAATATTAGGTGGGTGCTGATAATATTATGGCTAACCAGATATATCATTTATTTTTAAGTGGAATTACATTTTGGTTGGGCGTTCAGCATTTTCTGCACAGCATGCTTGCATATTATGACCCACTTACCTCTGGGCGTGCCCTTCTTCAGCAATGCAGCCACTCGAGTCCCACCGGTGCCATGTTATTTTCCTCTACTCCCAGGTTTGCTGTCTACTTGCTTTGCCCACTGGGCAGGCACTGATGACATGACTCCCACACATCCGGGCTGGAATTACATTGCACTCAGCACCTGGCTCCATTCCTGGCATTTACAGATGCCGGGACTGTACCCTGTACTGTGCATGCACAGAACAGTAGTGTGCATATCTTGGAAAAAATACCATGGGGGTGAGTATAACTTACACTTACCTCCTCCAAAACTTTGGGGTTCTTCTTTAAAGTTTTGAGACAACGTACTACTGCCCTGCGTTTTTGCATCAGGGTTGAGTGCCATCAAATTACATCACCTCCAGCACAGCTAGCAGTATACCCTATCCAGCTCATCGTATGACGCAGCTTCATCTGTTGGACAAAGTGGGGCAGATGGACTTTGTGGCTTTATGAATTGGAAGGATGGATGGAAGGTGCGTTTTGAAGTCTTTATTACTTGGCTGGGAAATATTCTGCATTGAAAGAGAGGGGGACGAACTCCGATTAGTTACACAGTCTGCTGCGGTGGACTGAATAGGAGCTTCCATTAGCCCGGCTACTCCCCTATTTGTGGCTGCAAGACAGCTACAGCTGTGCCAGAAGAGGTGCTCTCTATAGACGTTACTTACAATTCAGATTTGCTTCTTTCCGGAATACAAATACAGCTTTGCAATGCTGCATCTTTTTTTTTTTCTTTCATGGCACAATGAGATGGCATTGTAACCCACGACATCCATTGAAGTGCCATGTTTTATCTTTTAGACAGAAAAACTGTTTGAGAGAAACTTAAGAATGAAAGTTTGAGGCCATTGTGTTGAAGAGATGCACAGAGAACTAAAATAATAATTCTGTTTGACACAAAACATAATGGACATAATGTTGATCTTAGTTTTCATAATTTCTATCAGATATTTTACTGACCATTCCAACTTCTGTGGCTCCCCCCATCCCATAGTCCCCTCTAACAGCTGTGGATCTACCCCCTCCGAACCATTAGCCTTCTTTCACTTCTGTGGCTCTACCCCCTCCCACCCCCTGGCCCCCTCTCCAACCTCTGTGACTCTACCCCTTCCCATAGCCCCCTCTCATCTCTGTGACTTTACCCCTTCCTATCCCATAGCTGCATCTGACCTCTGTGACTGTACCCTCTCCCACACTATGGCCACCTCTCACCTCTGTGACTGTTTCCCCTTCGACCCCATAGCTGCCTCTCACCTGTGTGACTATATCTCCTCCCACCCCATGGCTCCCTCTCATTTCTGTGACACTATGCCCTCCCATTCCTTAGCACTAGCTCACCACTGTGATCCAACCCTATCATATTCTATAGCTCTCCCTCCCCTCTGTGACTCTACTACTCCCAACCCGTAGCCCCCTCTTACCTCTGTGACTATACCCACTCCTATCTCATAGCTTCCTATCACCTTTGTGACCCGACCCCATCCTATTCTATAGCCCCCTTCCCCTCACTAACTCCACCCCCTCCCAACCGATAGCTCCCTTTCACCTGTGTGACTCTACCCCCTCCCACCCCCTACCCCCCTCTCACCTCTGTGACTCTACCCTCTCCCATCCCATACCCCCCTCTCACCTCTAAAATCCATCCCCATCTTATTACATAGCCCGCTCTCCTCTTTGACTCTACTGCCAACCATCCCATAATCCCCTCTGTGACCCAACCTTATTTTTTTTATAGCCCCCCTCATCTCTATGGCTTTACCCCCTCCCAAACCATAGTCCCTTCTCACCTCTGTGGCTCTACCCCCTCCTAACCCATAGCTCTCTCTCACCTCCATTTAGCATTCGTTAAACGACCGCTGTGCCGAGCGAGCGACCCCCTGTGTTTTCATAGCAGAGGGGAAGTAGCCCGGGACAATGCCATGTAGGACCTGGAAGATAGCTGTAAAGTCCTGGAGTTGCTCTGGCTACTGCAGTGATTTACAGGATCCCCGTGGGCCGACCAGGTATAAATATTTACATCGGACCAAGCTGGACCTATGTGAATATGCATAAAAATTTATACCTGTAGTTCAGTTTTTCGGCACTCCGATACACAGAAAAGTTCCAAAAGAACGAGACACTTCCGATAGGCCAAGCCACCTCTTCCTGAAGCCCTGCAGCTCTCCGTACATGTACGGTCAGACAAGGTGCGATTTGTGAATCATCTCGAGCACTAAAGGCGCACCGTGCTAAGTCTCACCTAAGGACTATTTTTAGTTTCTGCGGACGATGTGTATGAATCGTATATAAACAAAACGCATAGTAAAACACTTCCGCATTTACATGTTTTAACAGTTACCTTCAGCATGTGACAACTGTGATCGTGTCTGAGAGTTGTGCACATGGCTGCAACCACGGGAGTAAAGATGATATAGGACCTGATGTAACCTTGTTATACAACACCACGCTGTTGTTGAATAAACCCCCCTACTAAACTGTTCTGAAAGCTGCACTCCAGGCAAACAGCTATGCGCACAGATGAGATAAATATATGGAAGCTGTTTTGTCTGCCAACTGTTTTGCATTTACATAGCTCCATAGCTCTGCCATGCAGCTTAGCCCTGTCTGGCAGGGCAGGGGATCTGATCTTTTTCTGCTGCAATTTCACTTTCACTTGCAGGTCTCCTCTCTGCCCCTACCCTGTGAAAGGAGAAGCAGCTGTCTGATAAGCTAATTTTTTGTATCTTTCTGCTCTTTCATTCTATCAGCATGCATGCCATATTGGCTTCTTGTGTTGCTTCTTCCTCCCCCAATCTCAGCTCTGCTGTACAGGGGCCGCACAAGGCTGATACTAGGCCAAATGTAGATACTGACACTGCTTTCATTTCGAGAAAATACATTTATTTATTGTGGGAGCCACTGGTGTAACTTTAGTCATAGCAGCCCAGGCAGCTTCTATGGGTCCTCAGGGTGGAAGGGGGCCCCATTAGGGTGTTGAGGCAATTTAAACATAGAACATGTAAAGATAATACTGTATTTTATTGTAACAGTACTGTATCACTAAGATTGTGAGTTAGGGATGCACCAATACTGATACTAATATCGGTGTCGGTGCCGATACCGAGTATTTGGGCGAGTACTCATACTTGCTCAAGTGCTCCAATACCTTCCCCATCATGGTAACTTCCAGTCAGAGGAAAATTTCCTCTGACCGGCAGTGCCGTATGGGAACATGGAGCCAGCTTCCCGTGCGATCAGGAAGCTGGGTGGCAAGTAATGACCCACCTACCAGCTTCCTTATTGGCCGGGAAGCCGGCTCGATGCTGATTACCCAGGAAGCCAGCTTCCCGGCCAATCAGCATCGAGCCCACTATCCGACTAATCAGGAAGCTGGGAGGTGGGTCATTAGTCGCCGCCCGGCTTCCTGATTGTCCGGGAAGCCGGCTCGATGCTGATTGGCTGAAAAGCCGGTTTCCCGGGCAAGCACAATTAAGCCGCCCAGACAACATGGATCAGATCAGATTGCCCGGGAAGCCGGCTCCATGCCAGCTGAAGCACCGGTATCGGTACTCGGTATCGACGAGTGCCGAAAGCAAAATATCGGTACTCGATACCGAAAAAACGGTATTGGTGCATCCCTAGTTGGAGTGGTTGCAGGTGCAACAACCCTAATCCCCTATAAAGTCTACAGTGTAGAGAAGACTTCAGATGCACAAGAGGAGTCTTCAGGATCTTGGCTTCGTTACTGACAGCATTGAGGGAGGTCATCAGGGGGGCCCCCATCACATTTTTGCTATGGGGCCCCTTGATCTGTAGTTACAGCCCTGGTAGGAGCTGAATTCATTTCCATCTTTTATATCTGTCCAGAGTTCAGGTTCACTTTTACCCCATCAATTGCTGCACTTCTGACTTTCTCCATGTTTACTACAAAAGGTGTTGGAGATGATAACGCTGACGGAAGCAAAGACCGCAAATTTGCGGTGCATGCAGGAGATAATTAATCTTTGAGATCTGGGAGCCCCGTACATTTCCCCGGGTCCGCGGAGCGCCAGCGAGTGGAGGATGTTAAGTCCGCCTATTATACCTCGGCAATATTGAGTTTCCTTTCACAAGGAAATGTAATAGTTAGGTAATCACATTGCAGCGGATAAGGTTACTCCTTACATTTGTCCAGTGGGACTTCATCGAGTTCTCATTTATAACCAAAAGGCCGGTGAGTGAAAGGGGCTTTCTGTGGATTTAAATTACATGCGGTTGGTGAGGTGTTTAATACGTAGGACATATATTACCGATGGCGCACCGTTTAATTAAAGACAGAAGATTTTATTGTTTGCAAATTCACTCAGCCAAGAAAGAAGGTCATGACAGGGACAAGGAGGACCTTATTGTCCAGGAAGCGGTCAGGGGCTTTCCAGATATTACCTGTTGGTGATGATTTTACACTTGAAGGTTTTCCTTTTTAAAAATTGGATTTCTATTTCTCTCCCGTGAACGTTGTAGAAGGTTAAAGAGGTTTCCTGACCTCAGAGAGGGAATCCCTGCACTTTCTCCTCCACTGTTCATCAGCTTGGAAGGTCCACCAGTCAGTCAAGTTCCTAGAAGGCCTCTTGACTGTCAGTTTCGATATAAGAAATAATAGGGTCACCAGCACACCGAGGTCATCTTTAGTAATCCGTTGAAACGTTGTGACACCATGTTTATCTGAACGTCAATAAAAGACGGATCCATAGGGAGGACCTCGGTGTGCTGGTGACCTCATTACTTCTTCTAGTTGGCCATTTCAGCACCCACTGAAGCTGCAGACTCCAAGCATCTCCATCTCCAGCAGGTCCCGGCCAATGAACAACAACTGTTAAATTAAATATTTCCGTTTTCATTACATACCTTATTTTTGACTCAATGATATCGTTACTGGGTCTCTAAACTTCGCTTATGCAGTGCAGGCAGATCATGGCTGGTGGGAAGTGCCGGCAGGGTACTGCACATAGCTTCCTGTAAACATGACAGCACCCTGTCCCTGCACCTTTAAGAGCCCTCAGCCCTGAGGGTAAGCAGTGGGCTGGCTCTTGGGAGGAGTTATGCAAATAGCAAAATGCCTTGACGGGTGGAGGTCAGCCTGGAGCAGTGGGCGTTCCTAGCTAAGCTGCATTTGCATGCAGAGCACTCTAGGTAACACCCACATGTGATGCTGAACCTCCATGATTGACCGAAGTGAGAACCAACAAATGAAAGGGGCGGGGCCAGTGAGGTCCTCCAGCTAGGAAAATGAGGCGGGCTCTATCTGACTTGCTGCAGCTTCTAATGCACATTGTGAGGAGCTCACAGTGTGCAGTGAAATCAGAGGAAGCCATTTCAGTCCAGGAGAGGAGCCGATACAAATGTGCAAGTCTGAAGGGAAGGCCGGAGTTCCACATTAACACCCAGATAAGGGAATTTACCTGCCCAAAAAAATGAAGATCAAAATTAGGCTTTTATTTCAGGACTGTTACAATCCTTTGGGTTATATTTCTTAAACTAAGAGAATAAATGATTGAAGTTGAAAATTCCTTTTTTCCCCCCCGCCATTCAGCTGAACTAATAATGGATCATCAAAGCCTACCTCTCTTTCTTCTTCCTTCACCTTGGAAAAGAGGAATGTTTGGGAAAATTAGTCATCCATGTTGTCATGACAGCATCAGAAAAAACTTGTTTTATAGAGCGGGTTAATTAGGATAATTAAAAATGTTTTATTTTTAATTTTTTTAAAAATATATATACCTTTAAAACTAATATGAAAGCTTCATACACATTGCCCTAAGTAATGTCCACATGTAATGCTGAGCCACCATGATTGAATTTAAAGGACTGCAATCCAATGAATGAAAGGGGCAGTCTGGGGCGGGAGATGCAGTCAGCAAAGGGCTACATGGTGCTGGGTGTCCTCTAGCCAGGAACTCTCAAGAGCTCTCATCCCTGATGCAAGCAGTGGGCTGGCTCTTGGGAGGAGTTATGCAAATATCAAAATGCCTTGATGGGTGGGTGTCAGTCTGGAGGAGTGGCTGTATTTGTATGCACACCACTCTAGGTAACTTCCACATGTGATGCTGAGCCTCCATGATTTTGGGAACTGAAATCCAATGAATGAAAGGGGCGGGACCAGGGACAGTCAAAAGAGCGAGATGATGCTGGACATTCTTCGGTTAGGAAATGAGGCAGGCTCTATGTGACTTGCTGCAGCTTTTAATGCACATTGTGAGAAGCTCCCAGTGTGCAGTGACATCAGAGGAAGCCATTCCAGTCCAGCAGAGGAGCTGGACTGGAGGGAAGGTCAGAGGTCATATTTAACTAGTCAGTTTACACAGGCTGCCAACAAGCATAAAGGGGTGGGCCAGGGACAGTTAGATTTACCAAAATTATGTAATATGAGGACATGCCTAAACTATGAAATCAAAGTAAATCATATAAGGAATCCGCAAGTTTTTTTATGGGGGGGGGAGGGGGGCTGCCTCTTAGTGTATAGTTCAGACCTAGAAATAGGGGGGAGATGCCTGTAACCCTGTCCTGAAAAATTAACCGTTAAAAAAAAAAGTATTCTATACATTACTCAACTTTTGGTTTATAATAAACTGACGGCTGTGCGAAGTTCACGTCCTCCGCCTCTTACGGGTCGCAGCGCCAGGCTACGTGTTACCCAGCCGTGAACTCATGACACCACGCTGTAAAAATACCATGCGGAGGTTACATAATTAGACGGTTCTCATCGCACCGCGCTATGTGCCGACGTTCCCCATGAAAATCCGTGTTTTGACACTTTAGATTACACAGTTAGCGCGCTGTAGGAGCCCGCTACCGTTATTAGCAGAGGAGGACGGTGCAGGAATAATGTCAAACGAGCATTAAGTTAAAAAACTAAAATAAAATAAAAAAGTATTATAATTATTTACGCCCGCTCTTATTCTTTAATGATTATTGTGCTACGATGAGATGCAAAATGTGATGTATAAATGTGTGTCTGCGCCGCCTTATTCGAGACGCAAATATTGGTCTTCTGCATGTCGGGTTATTGAATAGGAAATAATGCAAATAGGGACATTGTCCTTCTATGGTTTATAAATATATACATTATTATACTGTATCTATTGCAGCTCAGTTTCAGGGTCTTGGCAATCTTCTTATAGCCTCGGCAGTCTTTATGTAGAGCAACAATTCTTTTTTTTCAGCTCCGCAGAGAGTTCTGTGGCATGAAGTGCAATGTTGAACTTCCAGTGGCCAGTATGAGAGAGTGATAACAGCAAATGTAACACACCTGCTTCCCATTCACACCTGAGACCTTGTAACACTAACGAGTCACATGACACCGGGGAGGGAAAATGGCTAATTGGGCCCAATTCGGACATTTTCACTTAGGGGTGTACTCACTTTTGTTGCCAGCGGTTTAGACATTAATGGCTGTGTGCTGAGTTATTTTGAGGGGACAGCAAATGTACACTGATATACAAGCTCTACACTCACTACTTTACATTGTAGCCAAGTGTAATTTCTTCTTTGTCGTCACATTAAATGATATCATCAAATATTTACAAAAATGTGAGGGGTGTACTTACTTCTGGGAGATACTGTATGTAGTGATCAGCCATAACATTATGACTACCCCCCTAATACTGAGTAGGTTTCCTTTTCCTGACCCTTTGAGGCACGGACCCCACTAGACCTCTGAAGGTGTGCTGTGGTATCTGGCACCAAGCTGTCAGTAGCGGATCCTTTAGGTTCTGTAAGTTGTGAGCTGAGCCCTCCATAGATCGAACTTGTGTTTCCAGCACATCCCACAGATGCTTGGTTGGATTGAGATCTGGAGAATTTGGAGGCCAAGTCATCACCTCAAACTGTGTTCCTCAAACCATTTTTGCAGTGTGGCAGGGCGCATTATCCTGCTGAAAGAGGCCACTGCCATCGGGGAATACCGTTTCCCTGAGCTCCCCATGGCTTGGCCACCCATGACCCTGTTGGCAGTTTACTGGTTTTCCTTCCTTGGACCACTATTGGTCGGTCGTGACCACTGCTGACCGGGAACTCCAAAATTGCAGCTCTTGTGGCATACAAGAGCTGCAGTTTTGGAGTTACTTGTCTAGACGTCACAATTTGGCTCTTGTCAAAGTCGCTGAAATCCTTACGCTTGCCCATTTTTTCTGCTTCCAGCAGATCTTGGCAAGCTTTGTGTATTTCTTCCAGTTCTTGCAGCAATAAACCTGGAGCTTCCTGTAATAAAGACCGGTCACTGCTGCTCTCTCTCCTTCTGCAGGGTGACTGGTCTTGTCTCCGGCCCCCTCCTGTAATAAAGACCAGTCACTGCTGCTCTTTCTCCTTGTACAGGGAGTCAGATCTTCTCCCCACCCCCTTCTTTAGTTTTCTGCAGTGACACCAGGACATGAAATTATGAATGGTTGTTACCAGGACTGGAAGGCACTTAAATTTTGCCGAAAGAAAAAAGAAAAATGGGTAAGGCTATAAAACGGAGGTATAGGGTAAAAATTGTGATATTTGGATCATGTAGCAGTCATCCCTGCAAGTCACACAAAGATGGAATTACATTTAAAATGGATGCGCCGCCCCTTTAACAAAGTATTTCAGTATAACAGTCCTGATGGACTCCCGAGCGCACGTGATATTTTATTATTGGCAATCATTGTCAATCAGCACCGATGGCTTCAATCAAGCTGTTGAGGTCATTCGAATTCCAGCGTCGATTTTTGCAGAGATTGCTCTTCTCCAAATCGGTACCGTTGGCGCGCAGTTTAAACCCCCCCCCCAACTGACAGTCAGACGGGCTTCGCCTTGCGAATTGACTCGTTTAGGGTAATTAGCAACTGTTCTTGCTACTTTTGTTAAATGGACCTACTTAGGCTTGTTTGGGCAGAGCTTCAAAAAGACAATCGGTGGAGAAGCGAGCAGACAGTGCCAGACGCGGACACAATAGCGCCTGCCAAGAACTCTCCCTCTCGCATCCAATAATTTATCCGTACGGCGAATCCAACTATTCCGCTAATGTAATTATAAAAATTACCTTCCTTACTGGTGCTCCGACTGTCGGCTGCTGAGATTTATTGAAGGGGTGACAAGCGACGTGCTTTGCCTGCTGTAGCAGCGGATCTGAAGTTTGCCGGATAAACCACTTCCATTCTCTTGTACTGTATATGGTTGGGCTGCAACTACACTGGAGGCTTTTTCATGTCCGGGAGGAATTTGGGGCGTTTCGGCCTGCTTTAGAAGATAAGGTTGAACGGCTGTTACTACAAACAGTTTTTGCAGTCCGGTTCCACAGGACGCTTCATAATATGTGCCCAGCATATCTTATAATGTGAGTGTTGGAGGTTCAAAGTTGATCTAAACCCAATAAACTAAGCTTGAGCATGGGGCCATTTACATGAAAGTGTTCCATTGTGATGCATTAATCCATGTGCATTTAGGCCTATCATGACATGCATTAAAGCACACACATTCAGGCTTATCTTGGCACATATTCAAAGGGAACTATGGAGTAACCTTTTTATCCCATAGTTCTGTTTAGGGTCCTGGGAGGACATATACTAATGTCCTCCCGTGATCCAAAGCTCAGTATATAACAGGCTTTTGCCCGCTATATACTTAGAGCGCCACAGCCGGGCGGATCCTGACAATACTGTCAAGATCCAACCCAGCTGGCTGATAGACAGCGGGCTCTGCCTATCTAGACAGCGGGCTCTTCCTATCTAGACAGCGGGCTCTGCCTATCTAGACAGCGGGCTCTTCCTATCTAGACAGCGGGCTCTGCCTATCTAGACAGCGGGCTCTGCCTATCTAGACAGCGGGCTCTTCCTATCTAGACAGCAGGCTCTGCCTATCTAGACAGCGTGTTCTGCCTATCTAGAGGCAGAGCCAGCTGTGCACGTCCCGTCTGTTCCTTCAGTCAATACTAGAGGAACAGAGAGGGGATCGGGGGACTCCCTGCGGGGAGCGGGGGACTAACAGTTACCACTCTCTGCAGGGAGGTGATCGGGAAGTGAGCGAGCGATGGCATGTGTTTGCTCACTTCCCGATCTATTGAGCCGACGTGTGACAGTTTCAATGTCACACGTCGGCTCTAAATATGAGGTTGAGTGTAAATTACTCTCTCATAGTTCTCTTTTAAGGAACATGCGTTAAGACCCATGATGGCATGCAATTAAAAATTATGTGTTCAGGCCCGTCATGGCGTACATTAAAGCTCACACACTCAGGCCCATCATGGCACGTATTAAAGCATGCACATTCAGACCTCTCATGCTATGCATCAGGACACACACATTCAGGCCCGTCATAGTGCACAATAAAGCATGTGTGCTCAGGTCCGTCATGGCGCGCATTAATGCACATTGTGTTAAAGCTTGTCATACAGGCCTAGATTTTCCCCCCCACCGGATGAGCGAGAGAAGATCAGAAGATTCCCCCATCCATGCAGCATTGTGTTGATGGAGGAATTTCCTCTTATAATCTTAGATCTTTCCAAAAGTATCACCAAAAATAAAAATCCTGCTGCAGCGCATGCCTATGATTTATCCTCAAGTTCTGTGGAGGATTCTAGAAAGATCAGCAATCCAACCAAACAAGCAGGAATTGACATTTCTGGGGAAGGCTTCTTAGCTTATTGACAAATACTTCGGTTTAGCCTCCAGAACTCTGTAGGAGCCCCTGAACCCTTGAAAGAGTAGAGAGCCAATTAACTGTCTATGTGAGGGAAGCGCAAGAGAAATGGGTGTGGCCTAAATATGACTTTATTCCTAGTGTCGGCACTTGTATACAGAGTGCTGGGATTCTGGGTTTTCTGGTGTGCCACATGGTGTCTACTTTAGGCTTCTCTTGTCACCTGGCTAGCTTTTCCACCACTGTACCACTTTTTTGGTTTCTAGTGATCCCATTTAATAAACTTTTGCATGGTGCCAGTATTAGCTGTCCTGGGAACACTTAGACCACCTGCAAAGAAGGGTAATCTTTGTAAAGGCTTGAAGTTGATGGCCCGGGGCGTCTTGTTGTACAGGTGGAGAAACATGAGTAGTGTACAGAGAAAGGAAGGGAGAGTACTAATCGCTCTCACAGCCTCCTCCTCCTCTTCCTCCTCCTCTGTCATTAGCCTGTATACAGCCTGCCGCAGGGTATGTGATAATGGCAGCGGGGTATGTTCAGTCTGTTTGATGCTATATTAGGTGGTCCAGGTGAGGAGCGGAATAAACAAGTAAAGGGTCATGTGGTTGACGGGGACTGTGAAGTTGAACTAGAATGATGTACTGCATTGTACAGATGTCCATTGTGTTTCCGTGCATTGTGATACTTTTGAACTTAGCGTGTCATTGTTCTCAAAGTTATAGTCCAAAGTCTCTGACCCCAGATGAAATGTTTCTCCGCTCTTCTGTTCTATACACCCTGACGTCAATCAGTCACAGCTGAAATACCTGCAGGGCGAGCTTTTCAAAAATACTAATTAAGACAAATTGGGATGTTTTTAGAATTGTTCGGAAAGGCATGGGAGCTCCAGCATAAAAACGTTTCAAGGTTTTTTTCCGAATTTCTTCACAACAATGAACTAAATTCATGAGGGTACAATCTATTATTTACGGTTCTAAAGTGTAACTATGGGCAACATTTTTTTTATTGAGTTTGACATTTTTTTTTTTTTATCTCTTACCTCAAATCCATTTAAAACCACATGACCAGCTAAAGCTGTTCCTTGCTAAATTGGCCAAAATTAAATCTGTAGGTGACTCTGCCAACACCACCAAGTTCGACAAAAGATGATTTTGGCTGACATTGGCTGTCAGAATACAGCCAACGTCAGCCAAAATTAAGTGGTGTCAAAAATGTGTGCCAAAGTGGTGCCAAGTGGAACGGCCAAGTGGTGCCAAAATTAAATCTGTAGGTGACTCTGCCAACACCACCAAGTTCGACAAAAGATGATTTTGGCTGACATTGGCTGTCAGAATACAATAGACGTCAGGGGGGAGTTCTCCATCCATGCTCTTTAGCATGCATAGGGGAATTGAGTGATTCCTCTGGGCTGAACAAGAAAAACTTAAGGGGTATGGCCAGCTTATGACTACCCTGTGCCACCATCTTCCTTGCTTACGTCATTGGGAGCTGTTTTTATCTATCTGGACCCCTGATAATGCAGGAAGGTCCGGCCTTCTACAGCCGCAGGTCCGTCCTGCTCCAGGTCCGTCCTGCTGGATGCCAATGCCAAGGATATGTAAAGAAAGTGGTACATATCCTGGGAGGCTTCAGGAATAGAGAAATGTCATTCTTGCCTAGGTGAGGATGGCAGTAGGGGGGTAGTCTGAAGCCATGGCCAGCAGTGGGGATCGGAACGGTATGGTGTCCGGGATGCTTGGATCAGCTCAGTGAATTCTGCTAACACAGCACGCCAAGTGGAACATGCACAGAGGAGGTTGAGCTCCTCCTACTTCCAGGTCAAAATTTAAAAGCTAGTCTAGGCCAACCTTTCTCAACCACGGTGCCGTGGCCTCCTCCGAGGAAACCCTGACGTCAATCAGTCACAGCTGAAATACCTGCAGGGCGAGCTTTTCAAAAATACTAATTAAGACAAATTGGGATGTTTTTAGAATTGTTCGGAAAGGCATGGGAGCTCCAGCATAAAAACGTTTCAAGGTTTTTTTCCGAATTTCTTCACAACAATGAACTAAATTCATGAGGGTACAATCTATTATTTACGGTTCTAAAGTGTAACTATGGGCAACATTTTTTTTATTGAGTTTGACATTTTTTTTTTTTTATCTCTTACCTCAAATCCATTTAAAACCACATGACCAGCTAAAGCTGTTCCTTGCTAAATTGGCCAAAATTAAATCTGTAGGTGACTCTGCCAACACCACCAAGTTCGACAAAAGATGATTTTGGCTGACATTGGCTGTCAGAATACAGCCAACGTCAGCCAAAATTAAGTGGTGTCAAAAATGTGTGCCAAAGTGGTGCCAAGTGGAACGGCCAAGTGGTGCCAAAATTAAATCTGTAGGTGACTCTGCCAACACCACCAAGTTCGACAAAAGATGATTTTGGCTGACATTGGCTGTCAGAATACAATAGACGTCAGGGGGGAGTTCTCCATCCATGCTCTTTAGCATGCATAGGGGAATTGAGTGATTCCTCTGGGCTGAACAAGAAAAACTTAAGGGGTATGGCCAGCTTATGACTACCCTGTGCCACCATCTTCCTTGCTTACGTCATTGGGAGCTGTTTTTATCTATCTGGACCCCTGATAATGCAGGAAGGTCCGGCCTTCTACAGCCGCAGGTCCGTCCTGCTCCAGGTCCGTCCTGCTGGATGCCAATGCCAAGGATATGTAAAGAAAGTGGTACATATCCTGGGAGGCTTCAGGAATAGAGAAATGTCATTCTTGCCTAGGTGAGGATGGCAGTAGGGGGGTAGTCTGAAGCCATGGCCAGCAGTGGGGATCGGAACGGTATGGTGTCCGGGATGCTTGGATCAGCTCAGTGAATTCTGCTAACACAGCACGCCAAGTGGAACATGCACAGAGGAGGTTGAGCTCCTCCTACTTCCAGGTCAAAATTTAAAAGCTAGTCTAGGCCAACCTTTCTCAACCACGGTGCCGTGGCCTCCTCCGAGGAAGTATGACATTGTAGACTTGGGTGCCTCGAGACTTTGCATACTTTTAAAGGGTGACGTGACTAAAAAAAAGGTTGAGAAACACTGGCCTAGGCAACATGTTTCAGGAAGGGATCCATTTTGCCATGACTAGTTAGTAACAGGTCCATAGCACATTTTAAGCTGACTGGTGAGGGCGGGCAGAAGCTCAAACAATAACCTGAAGTCAGCACAGCTTGAATGGACTGAAGCTGAAGGCAATGGGATGGGGGGTTTCTCTTCAGCCAATGAAACGTATATCTGCTGTAATACTGGTGAGTCTTTTGTGCCTGGAGTTGGGCTTTGAGGACCTCAATAAAGCACTCCAGTGCAAGATGTATCACGGTGTTATAGGGCTGTTTATATAGCTTACCATTACATAATGAACCTTCCAGTCCCCAGAAGTGCTTGATGGACCCACTTTTGTGTCAATTTTGATGCTACAACTTTCCAGATAGCCAATGCATCATTATGTTTATTGACACAATACATTTTTACCAAAACAATCCCAAATTATCAATGCCTCGTAGAGTTCTCCTCTAAGTGACCGGTTCATACCTGAATTAAGTAGCAGTCACCAGGAGAGTAATGGGTACTTTGATGGCGATTAAGCCAATGAAAAGAGTTCTAATGAAGAAATATTTCATACTGCACTTCTGCATGGCTGAGGCTAATGGTTTGCAACTGCTACTTTAGCTCCTTGTAAGATCCAACGAAGACAAGTCAATTATAGGCTGAAACTTTTTTACGGTTATTTTTAGCCCATGCTAACAAGCAATTCATATGCCGCTATGGTACATTAACTGAGATGCAGAAAGAAAAAAAAAGAAAAAATAAATCTGGAGTTTTTATACCAAAGAATTGCTCTAGCAAAAGGTGAAAAAAAGTTGTATCATAGATTGCTAGATTCGTTATGGTGTGTTTAACACAACGTTCAGTCTAGTTTTATGCAGAAACCGAACCCCTTTAAAAATATATATATTTTAGAAGAAATTCCGTTGCTGCGGCTTCGGCAGGGAAGAACGTTTTTGAGTTATTTGTAAAGTGGAAGGCCAATGTTCCTTGGCTGAACAGAATAATTAGTTATTTAAGGCTCAAAGGCACCAGGAGCACCTGAGACATTCTTTCACATGAGCTGACTGCCGGGTAATTCTTCTGGGAGATGAGACCGTGGATGGCTGTGCAGAGAACTCTGCAATTAATACCGAGTGGAGAGAGGGGGGGGGGCGCAATGTAATGTATAACTTTTCTTTGCAGAAAATGGTTTTATCTCCGGAAGATGTAAAGCCCCCGAACGCTTGCCTGATGCTTATTAGTAGAAGGCGGTAGATTTTGCTGAAGAATCGCTGAAGTGGTTAGCACTGTGCCCATTTTGAACCGGGCCATGAGTATTATTTCCACCGGGGATCTTTGTACGTGGAAATTTATTTTTTTTAATTCCCCCTGTGTTGGTGTCCTCTCGGGTTCTCAAGTTCCAACAGCCTAAAAATATATTGGCAGATTAATTGACACCCTGTGAAGGTTTAAAAAAAGGTTGTCATCGTTTTATTACCCGGTCTCCCTTTCCTAAACGGTTTTCTTAAAAATGATACATTTTTAATTAAGCCTTTCCTTAAAGGATCATGTGACTCTATGCCTAGGCTTTTGAAGCACCCCGTAGGTGGACATATTGGACATATTAGGACATAGAGAAAACCAAGTAAATGTTTTAACATTACAGGGATATTTGCAACAACATACAATATTTGGTTTCAGTTTGTGAGTTTAGATACAATCAAGGCTAGGTTCACACCTAGGCGACTCCTCACCGCACGGCAATCCGCACGGTTTTGTGCACGATTGCCGCACAGTCGGGAGTTGCCAAGGTGTGAACTGTTCGTGTTGTGGGTGCCACTATTTTTTAATATCACCCGTGCCGCGCCGGGTGGATCACGCTGTTTCCCACCGCGATTCGGCCCGTGCAAGTGAACACGAAGCCGCGAGTCGTGTGTCGCAAAAAAGGTACGGGGACCTTTTTTTTTTAGTGATAGCCACGTGGATGTCACCCCATTGAAATCAATGGGGGCCACGCGGCAATCGCTGTGTGCACCTGAACACGGTTGCGTGTCCCGGGTGTAGTGCAGGTGTGAACCTAGCCTTAAACAGACATTTGAGTACAGGTCCGAAGCCCAGTCCATATGTTTTACGTCACTTTGCACCCTCCCTTCAAGGTCAGGACGGCATTTAATTTTGCCCTTGTTCCGCCGCTTTAAACACCCCATTTGTCAACCATAAAAAAAAAAGAACAACCCATCGGCATTTTGAAGAAAAGCAAATCCACATTGGGCTCGTTTTAATTCTGCTTGGCAGCATCTCTATCAACAAAGCATCGGCAATCTTTTGAAATCAGCTTTGTTTTTTTTTCCTCTGTCCCCCTCGACCCGGCTAATCTCTGTAAGAAAAAATAAACACATTATATATGTCACCCTTGCCAATATTGATTGTGGTGCTGAGATAATTGATTGGCAGCCCCATAATTCAACAGCATGACCGCGATCTCATTACACGTTCAGGTTGGCTTCAGCGGAAGCGCGATAGCATTCTGAGCGTACGGGCCGCCACCCCCCAAAGCTTTTATTGCTAATTCAGAGGGGAAATCAATGGAAGCGCGGGAGTGGCATATAATACCTTCTGTGAGATACCTATCAAGAGTTAACGACCCCCCGTAGAATTATAGCCTACAAGCAACTTGCATATGTCATGACCAAATCTCGCCTCTTTCTGGATATTGTTTGATAGATTGAGGTGGTCCTCTGTTCAAATTCACATAAACTGTGAAAGGATGTGCCACGTACACAGTCATGGAGATCATTTTGTACACTGGATCATCATTTATAAGCAATAGAAGGGTTAGGCTGTTGGCTCAAGCTTAATCAAAGTTGAGTTTTCCATGGTAGAGTGTCAGCAACTTCATTTAACTTCATTTTGTAAAGCGCTGCACAAGCTGTTGGCACTTTATAAATTCTGTATAATAATAGTAATAATAATATTATAAATACTAATAATACAAATAATAATAACAAAATAATGATGATAATAATAATAATAATAATACTACAAGGGCCCTATGGGAAAGAATGGCAGTAAGTAACCATTGTGGTTAACCAGTTATACCTTCTAGCATAGTTGTCATTTAACTACAACATCATTGAAATATGTAAAATAAGTCTTTAAAACCCAACACCCACCCAAAATCCAACAGCCACCGCTCCAAGCTCGCTCCCATGATGGACTACAATCCCAATACAATATCAAAATCCACCCAGCTGGCTGATTGACAGCTGGCTCTGCCTATCTAGAGACAGAACCAGCTATGCCCGCCCCATCCCCGGTCTGTTCCTCCAGTCAACGCTGGAGGATTGTAGAGGGGACGAGGGCAAGGAATCCATGAGCAAATTCTAGTTGTAGAAAATCGTTTCTGGCTGAAAGTTTAACTAGAAAGCTGATATTTATGAACACCTGCTTACCAAATAAAGGAGTGTATAGCAATTGCATATATTATATTTGGTGTAGGACAAGTGGAGTCACCGGACTTTTCCTTTAATTAATTTAATTACAAATAATTCGGAAGAAATGCCGCGTTCCGCTGATCTGAGCTGGCAGCTAATTGATTAGCATGGCCTAGAGCAAATAAAAGCTGTTTTCATACTTCTATTCAATAAAGCTTTATTGTTTTATTGAATTCTGAGCATGCAAGGCAGCCAATCAGTAATTCCATTCATCTGTTGAGCATATATGCATACATCAATTATGTAAATAGCGTCTCTGTACGTACAGCACCAGAGGCCAAAGATCACATGGAGCGCTGGTCTGATTTCTGCCACTTTGCAAAATAAAAATGTAAACAGCGCGCCGGCAGCTTTAATGCGGAGCAACAAACTCATTCTGAAGTGAATATTTATTTTTTTCCTCGTACGCGTTTCGGTCATAAATAAATATGTACATGCATACATTTATACGTTAAAGTGCATCGGAAATAAGCCGCGTATAATAACTCAGAGTATCTCTTCCCAGAAACAGCGGCTTCTCTTTAAAGGGGACTTGTCAGTAATTATTACGAGTCTGTATGAATAAATTAAAGGAACAGGAACAATTCATTTTTTATCATTAAAAAGGTCTTCTTGAGCTCAGGTCAGTGACTTTACCTAGACTGAGATCATCAGTCTGCTGCATGCAGGAGGAAGCATTTCCTCAATCTCCCCTCCCCTAGTGATCAGTCTGCTGCAGGCAGGAGGAAGCATTTCCTCAGTCTCCCCTAGTGATCAGACTGCTGAAGGCAGGAGGAAGCATTTTCTCAGTCTCCCCTCCCCCAGTGATCAGTCTGCTGCAGGCAGGAGGAAGCATTTCCTCAGTCTCCCCTAGTGATCAGACTGCTGAAGGCAGGAGGAAGCATTTTCTCAGTCTCTCCTCCACCAGTGATCAGACTGCAACATTGTAACTTTGTAGTAAGTCACATTAGTTGGATTTGAGTTCTTTAACCAGTTGACATCCCCTTCCCATCCAGGCCATTTTTCAGTACTCAGCGCTGCGGTACTTTGACTGACATTTATTCCGTCACGCAACGCTGTACTGAAATTAATTTTGTACCATTTCTTAGGGACAGATAGAGCTTTCTTTTGGTGGTATTTATTCACAACTACGGGTTTTATTTTTTACTATATTAAGGATTGATATACACAATCTCTCCTTCCATGCCTCCCCTTTTGCCTCCATATATCAAATGAGTAAAATTAATAATTTGAAGTGAAAGTCACAATTTAAAGGAGATTAACGGAGTCTAATCTTGTCTGTGTTTCTGTTCATTATAAAAGACGAGAGTTAGGAAGGAGATTTAGGCGGCGTGCTTGTGTTTTTCGGCGTTGAGCCTTTTTCTGTACTGGGAAATGAAACCCCCTCGAACCAGCCGCAGCGACCGCATTCCAGGCTCATCCTATTTTCATTATCCTCCCTGCTTTTGCTTTTGTTTTTAATTTTTTTTTTATTTTCCTCTTCGATGTAATAATTACTGGAAGGTTTATGTGAGACCCGCCGCTTGCGCCCCGGCGTTCAGTGTGCCTCATTAAATTTCAAATTAGTACTTGAAAAAGGTCAGAAATAAATATACTGGGTGGACAGCAGACGGGGATGCGGCCGGCGCATGAATCAGATTTTGCCCTTACTGATTTTGTTGGCTTTTCGCACTAAAATTTTACTTCTTTGCGAAGATAATAACCTTTCGTCTGGTTTTATTGCTTCCCGCTCCTCCAGTATGGTTAGGTTTGAGCCTTTTTTTAGTTTATTCTCGTGTTAAAGTGGGGCTGAGCTCAAAAAGTGAAGACTTGCTATGCTATAGGCAGTGGCATCACCCGGGTGACACCATTGGGGGGGGGGGGGGGTGACACCACAATGACTGACAGTCATTTTGGTGTTACCCCCTCTGAAAAGTTGGGCACTTGGTCATGAACTGAGAGCCAGCCAGCATCAGGAGGAGGGGACCCGGAAGCATACCTCATCCCGCTGGGTGAACATCCCCTCCTCTCTCTGCCGGAGTCCATCACTAAGATGGCGCCGCTGGCGTAAACACCGCTACCACAGCTTCTACTGATATCAGGGAGGCAGGTGGGCCAGGTCATGCAAATACAAGCCTAGGGAGTAGTCAATGACAGCCAAGGAATACACTGCTGGTCCTGCTCTCCCGCTATGTACCACAAGGGCCATTTGACTATACACCGTTGCACATCATACACGCCTCCTTGTTGTTAGGAGGTGCTATGTGACCCCCCTCCCCCCCACTATATACTTTATACACTGTTTTAAGGCTACATACTCAGGGCCCAGACAAGACTCCCACTATGATCTTTTTACACTGCTTTTAGCCCACATGCTTGGCAATTTGGAGCTCACAACGGGATTCCCCTGTGAGCCAGGCTGTCCCTGGGCAGGACTAGGGGTGGCCCGGTGCTGATTGCCATCTACAGTGACAATGCTGATAGCCATGCTCCTTGCAACATTGCTTGATCCCACTGTAGTACAAGCAAGCACAGCCAACACGAGAATGGCAACTCTCAGGAGCAGTGCATCATTGTTGCCACCCCATCACAGGAGGTTGAATTAGGTGGACCCTACTGGCAGGATCAACAGGTATCTGTAGGACTTTTTTCGAGAAGACTAAAAGAAAAGTGTAAGTGAAGATTCATTTATAGTTAGGTGCTACAACACATATTAATGTTTATTGGGACACCATCGTTCTACTTTAAGACTTGGTAAATCACACCTAGAAAAAGAGGAATTGGTGAAAAAATAGGAATGATTTTTCTTTGATATAATTGGTTGCAACATGTGCAACACTTTTACTCTTCAGTTCATTTTTAACACACTATTCCCTTAAGATCACATGAAAAATTGTAGATGTCCTCCTGTGGATCAAACCTTGGAAATGTCTAATTTTACGTGATCTAATTATAAAAACAAAATGCTGCCTCAACCGAACATTCGTCTTGCTCTAAACCGTCTGTTTCCTTAAATGTCTGTCCCTTTTTTCCATATGATGTACGGCCTAATAGAAATTTATGTATTGTCTGACCCAGTTATTGAAGCCAGGCTGAACATTGTGCATTCATCTATCTCATGCGGAATCTTAACTCCCTGATTTTTTAAATGTATTTTCTACTTGGTTTGGATAACATTCACCAGAAGACTAAAAAAACCCTGTTAGACCCGAACGTACAGCTGTTTTCATACAAATGACATTACAAACCCACTTGGGGCCGAAATGAAGTTTACTTAATCTCGGTCACATATGTTAGGCTAGCTGGCCTACTTTGGCGTGCTGGAAAGCTGGAGGGATAGAAAAAAAAAAAGTAGAAAACTTTGATATGGATAATTTAAAGCCACGGCTGTCCTAGAGACTGCAGGAACTCTCTTGGGTGCCACAAAGCTGTCGGCGATCCCGATGGCTGACGGTGAGCGAGGTAGAGGTTTCGAAAGTGCCTCGGTGCTTGTTTGTTTATAAGCATGATACTGGCTTGTTTTAATTTAGTATTTTGTTGTTCTGAACAGATAAAGTAACGCTAAAAAAACTAGTAGACAAGACACAACATTCAGAAAAAAGTCAAAGGAGTAGCTAGCTGCACAGCTTTGTCTACATTGGAAGCAACAGGTGTTCAAAGTCCATGAAGAAAGCCCATATTGGTCATATTGGAGGACCGGATCTGCCTTAGATATGGCCAACTGCTGGAAAAATGGTAAAGGGTTGAATGGCCTTGTCCGCTTCATATATAGAAAATGGAGGACAGGAAAAGCTAATCAGATGTTTGTGTTGTTTTCCAACTTGTATGGGAACAATGTTCCCATACAACAATATGATTGTGGTTGACTTGGGTAGTGTGATTGGTTGCTGAGGTGGGGGGCAAGGGCTCTGCATTGCCCTACTTTTAAGACATGCTGTTATATCACAGTGATTGATATATATCAGTCAAAATATCAGAATTCCTGCATTTAACACCACAGTTGTGTACTGCCCATGATACTTTTTTTTTGTACTATGTAATATGGCTATGATCACCTTATGTATCTAGCACAAATTTAATGAAATCTTAGGCCTAATGTAGGCCTAATGCATCATGGTTTAATAGTAATAAGCACTATGGTCTTACAGAAATGAGGAACTAGTTTCAAGTGCTACAAGGTGTACAGAGTTTGTATGCCCTCCCATTATCCACCTGGGTGTCCCTTGAGTGCTCCCTTGGATGCTCCAGTTTTCAGCATACTGGAAGATTAATGTTTCCACTATACGTTGACTTTAGTGTAAAGGTGCCTGTATGAAAATCTTAAGATTGCATGTTTCAGTACGTATTACTGTATGTAGAACACTCCAAAATATGCAGTTGCTATGTCAATAATTAACATCCATGTTATAGGTTTCGGGGGTTGTCAAAGTAGCTACTAGAAAAAGCGGGTACAATTGGGTTTGGTCATCAAAGTCTAGCTTAAGGCCAGCTTGTGCTTTGGCCAGCAAGGGCAAAGCAACATCTTTGCTTTGATGGGGGCCTTAACAGATATATAATAAACTACAACGTGCATCAGTTGTTGGCTTACACTAAGCTATTTACTCTAAATGTGACCCAGTATTGAGTGAGTACAGTGCTCCATACCCAAAAGCTAAAGTTCTTTTAGCTCCTGGTGCAGAATGGTGTGGCTGGGGAGAAAAAAATCTGTGTATGCATACAGATACTCAAATACTAGTTAAAAAAGAACAGACACGTGTGGCATTCCCATACAGACATCACGCGTATAGCAGGCTTTCCCAACCAGGGCTCTGTTAAACCCTAGGCTTTCTCTAGAGGTTGTTAGAGGTTAAAGTTACATTAAAGGGTTTTTCCCCCTCCCCCCAATGTTAGTGTTGGGACTTACCTTAAATGATCAAGCAAAACAAATGACAAACACACTCAACAATTCGTCACCAGTTATACAGCAAGGTGCACACGAAATGGGCTTTGAACAGTAAAACAGTAGAAAGGTATCATGGCACACTCACAAACCAGCATGTAAAACAACTTGTCTCACCACTAAGGATAATAACAGAGGTTTGGATACACGTCTTCTGCGGAGGATGTGTAAGCCGCACAGCCGCGCCAAGGCACCTCTTATAGTGCGGTCCTAACTCTAAACTATGAGAGTCTCCATCTTGGAGCACATGGGGGCAGAAGATTTCAAATTGGGTGCAGGTTTGTCAGGAGGACGCCCAGCCTCCTTAAAAGCACAGAAACACCTTAAATGATGTCTCCTAATCCGATCTTCTTCTTCCTTACTGTCGTTTTTAGCTGTCCCTCCAGCGCTGCTGCGGGTCTCCGATCCAGCCCTGACTCCTCTGTCCTCCTCTTCGCTCATGTCCCACGGTGTATGTGCTGGTGCACGTTGCTCCAAATATTTACTTTGTGTCTCTCCTCCTCACCCGGCCGAACATCTGAACTGCGCAGGCGCCTGCCCCAAGATCCTTTGCGGCCGCCCGAGAAATTTTCAGATGTTCGGGCGGGAGCGCGAAATTGCCCACTGACAGCCAATGCTGGGGGTCATTGCTATACTGATCACCAATGTAAAAGGATTTTTGTCTGCTAACCACCAACGTAAATGGGACATTTTCTGCTAGAAGTGTAAGGGTACACAGCAATTTTCTTGTTATTTCTGCCATTAATATTTGTTTCATTCAATTATTTTTGCTGTTTACAGGAATGTTGTAAAATAATTGGGGTGTCAAATACTCCTACTAGTTATGCCATTTATTTAGTCTTCTCTTTAAAACATTCCACAATTCACTGATCATGATAATGCACAATGAGCTGTCAATTAAATCTTTTTTTTTTTTACCTCGGGGTTGTTGACAGCTTAAAATTGCTTCAAGGGTTCTTCTTAGGTTAAGAAAGGCTGGCTGAGAGTTTAATTGTGTAAAAAATGCAGGTTGAGGAAAAGGAAAAAAAGGAACGTCAAAGGAAATAATGGAATCCCTGCTACTAAAGAACCTTTAGCAACTCTACTGAGACCACCAAAATTGAGGTTGGCCATGCCCAATACAAAGAAGAAAGTCCATCAGAGCATTTTGAAACATGTTTCTTTGTGCATAAATCCAGACTTTTGTTGTGTCTCATTTTTAAAGCCCCTCTTTTTTTTTTTTTTTGCAGCTCAGAAAAGTTGTTAAATGGATGAGCTCTTTACTATATAGGTAGTTCATAAAGGAGTCTATTTCTTTTAATGTTACACCCAACTAAAGAAAGCAATTGAATGTCCTATCCTTAGATGCCATTCATTGCTCCTGACAAAGGCCAAAGCCTTTTCATTGAGAAAGGTTAAACAGGGTTGATTAATGCCTTGTCCTGGCTTAAACCCTCTGCGGAGTGAGGCAAACTGAATCCTACACAGCAAGAGAAAAAATAAATAAGATAGAGAGTCTCCAAAAAACCTGCGACTCTATCCCTATCTACATTCATTACATATTATCGATATGGGACTGCGAGACGCTGTTTCAAAACATTCTTTGTTACCAGCCGTAAACTAATTGCCTCTTGGATTACTTACATTTCGCTCATAAACTCCAGCGATTGTTTCAGGCTCAGGCAAGAAATTCCATTATTTGTAGCAGAGGAGAACAATGAATCAATTATTTGTTATTGTAGAAACATCGCAAGCACGGTGCCTGCCTCGTGCCTTGTCTATGAGGATTATTTTCACTGCCTTTTCTATAGCCTGACATCCTTCTCTACGCCGATATATGCTTAGGGTGCTAAAAGCAAATGGCAAGCTGTACAGGAGGCAATCAAGGAGGTTTTAAAATGACTGTTATGGATGTGCAGAGCGCCATTTTCCTCAGCTCTGTACAAACCGAGATAGCTTTAATGATATCGTTGTAACACAGGCAAATGTATGACATCATAGAAATAAGGAAGACTGTAGTCTTTTTACAGCTGTCATGCAAACGGTTGGACACTATTTTTTTTCCTGGTAGTGCTCTGTTGCGTTAAACTTTAATACTCGCAAGACAACCACCCTCTAACCCTCCATATATAATCGCAAGACATTGAAAAACACTCTTACTACTTATAGTGCCAATATTCTGTTAAGAATAAACTCTTTAGAAAGTTTTACATGTGAACGGATGACGGCCAACTGTTGACCAGCTGCGTGCTATTTAACTGGGGCTGGCTCCACGGGCGTGGAGGGCCAATTTTCAGCTCTATTGAGCTAATTGGAGTCTTTACTGGAGGGCGTGGTGGTCGTTAACATACTTTCTCCACAAGAAATGAGCGTGGAACGTGCTTTCAATAGATCCAAACATTGACCCCGGCTGGGTTATCAATAGCTTTGGCCAGGTGTGGGATCATCCTCTTTAGATTTTGGTTGATATGTTTTTCACGCTCGCCCATGAAGATAGGCTGTTTGTACTGGTGTCAGGAAAGGGACCTGCTTTATGAAAAAGGCATCTTTGTATTCTGGAGGGAGTGGTGTAAGATTGATGAGTTTTCAATGTGCTCCAAACAAGAGGTGGGACACTCGTTCTTGCCAAGAAAAAAAAACGTTTTTTTGAATTGGCATCCCTTTTTTTAATGTATAGACTGGCATCCAAAAGCTTCTACTCATGAATGGCCGAGGCCAAAGGTTGGCGTGTGGTATAGATCAGCAACTATGCAGCCCTGGGGCTCAATGCACATAAGCATTTAAAGAAGATTTTGCTATGTTTTTGCAAAACTAGCTGCAGGTTCCTTGGTACATCACACTTTGTAGCTAGCATTCATACTCAAGCTTAAAGTGAACCTACACTAAAATAATAAACTAAAGCTATTTTAGTAGCGTCCAGCAAAAGATAAATAAAGACTTACAGAAGGGTGAAAATACTTAACTCTCCCGGAGAAAATGCTGCTCCAGGATCCCTTCTGTTTTGGCCCCATCTCTGAATTGAATTCTGATTCTCCCTTCTGACCTATGCCAGTGAAGGAAGCCTGGAGTAGCATTTTCCCCAGGAAAGGTACTGTAAGTATTATACTGTATATACCCTTGGTGCCCAACCTGCTTCCCAGGGGCCACATGCAGCCTATTGTGTTTAGCTCAGAGGCCATGCAGGCAGTCGTATTTGTCTTCTTTACCCAGGTGCTGAGTTAAAGGAGAACTATGGGGTTAGGGCTTTTCCCCATAGTTCTCCTTAGGGTAACGGGAGGACACAAACTAGCGTCCTCCCGTCACCCTCCCGCTACAGCTCGCGGTATACTGAGACGCCGCAGCTGAAGCGGATTCCGACAATTATGACTGGATCCGCCCAGCTGCATGAGTGACAGCTGGATCTGCCTATCTAGAGGCAGAGCCAGCTGTACCCGCCCCTCCCCCATCCGTTCCGCCAGTGCGGGGAGGGGGGAATCCAGTCCCTCCCCTGTCACGGCAGAGAGCCGTGACAGGATCGAGAAGTGAGCGAACGCCGGTATGTGTTCGCTCACTTCCCGATCTACTGAGCCGACCTGTGACAGTCTCATTGTCACAGGTCGGCTAGAACTATGGGGATGAGTGAAAAGCACGCCCCTCATAGTTCTCCTTTAAGCCAGTGGAGAAAAAATATGTTTTTAGACTAGCATCCAGTAGTTAGAGGATCTGGTTTATTTCCTTCATGCCATCTTGATTTTTTTCTTTGCTGTCCATTTCTTTTCTCTGTTTTTTTCTCAGATCTTTTATAATGGATCTTGCTGAAAGATCAAATGTGGCACGAGTAATTTTAAAGGGGGTTGTAAACAGCCCAAATGTGGAAGCATTCATTTGTAAAAGGGGCTGTAATAGCAGTGATTCATAGCAGTCTCATGTAATGTGTTTACAGTCTATGACTATCTTCTACAGCATGTCCCCCAGTCTCCAACAGCTCTTTTAGCATGTGTATAGTCTTTGGATGTCTCTTGTTGCATGTCTGCAGTCTCTGATAGCTTTCTCTGGCACTACATTTAACTGAAAATTGTGTGCCCTTTGGCAATGTCAAGGGGGGGCGCACATTAGAGGCCCCCTATATAAAGTAAGTTGATAGACCACCACTGCTTTAAGGGCTCTTTAAAATCAGCCTGGCATCAGCGGTGATGGACTTTACTGCAATCTTCTGATTGCCGCAGGACTTTAAGAGAGTCAGCAAGTGGAATGGAGAGTGGAAGCTGTCAGGGAGCATCCAACTGTCACAATACTTGTGTTATTTATGAAGTGATCACATGCCTTTGG
>NW_017306820.1:179101-204074 GCF_000935625.1 Nanorana parkeri
AGGGAGGGGGGGGGGGCACTGCAGATACGCCGCATACAATAGTTGAAGAAGAGGGAAGGCTGCAATGTGCCGGATCCAGAAAGGGACGATAATCACAATTTATTACTGGTGGAATTTTCTAGCTTTACCCCACAATGAGCCCATCTGCAATTTTAATTTAAAACAGATGGTCTTACCTCGCATGTATCCTTTCACCAGGCGTTAATGCTTGTTTCTAAAAAGGTTGACACAATCATAAGGTGATATCCTGAGCAGTTTGGATGCCACCCACAATTGTTTTGGTGTCTTGTACCCGGAGCGAGGGGCGGAAGGATGTTTCTAGTCATTTTCCCTTTAATTGTTGACTTTTATTTGATGGAGACATTACAGGGTCAATCAACTTAATAGTGTTTCAGCTTTTGGTGGGTTGAAGTGTATGTAAACCTCATCACTAAAATCTCATATAAGCCATAATGTAATGTCAAAATATATGTTATATCTGATGGTTATGGTAAAATCCTACCTAGTCCTAGTTCAGGTACTTCCTGTTATAGGGTGGCAGCGCTCTGTCTATGTCTCCCAGTTGGGCTCCTGCATTGTCACCCTATCATACAGGTTTCTGGGGGTCTACAAGTGGCTCTCTAACAATGTGAGAGTTTGTGCTTCTGGCAAAATCAGTTATTTCGCAGTGGAATCAGTTTTACCCAAATCATTTTACACATCGCTAGAAGCTGCTTTCTGGGTACCATGGAAGAGTCACCAGTGGCGGGGAGTCATTCTACTGTATATGACAGCCTTTGTCATCAAGTTCCATGGAACTTGAATGTTCTTCCAAAGGTTTCCAGGGGTTCCTTGAGCAATTAACAATTTCTAACTCTCAGATAAGTAACCACAGACACCAATGATCCATTGTATTAGGTGGGGTTACTTCCACTTACCACAAATATAAGGAGCATTCTTCCCATTAACCATCATGCTAATGTACTGTGAGCTGTAGATATAGTAATTATTGGCAGGGGTTCCCTGAGACCGGAAAGCTATTTTCATGTTTGAAATGCTGCTACAAAAGAGCAAAATAAGCAACAGGAATTTTAGTTAAAAATAAAAAGTTTTACTAAAAAAAATAATGGTGGAAGAGCCAACAAAGGGTAAAATTATGCTATAGGCTTATCAGTTGCAGTGATAGTGTTTGTGTTGGCAATACTATGATATCGAGGGTTGATTTTGTGTTACTGTAAGAAAAGAACAACATTTCCTCTGGTCCACTTTTCCTCAATCAGCCTCTTGTCGTTACAAAGACAAACACACGTGAAGACTTATTAAGTGCACCGGCCGGTTGATTTTTCTTTCTTATTACTGTTGAATTTCCATTAAATCTGGCGGGTTGCCATTTTGTGTACAGAGCTGCAGGGATTTGACTTGTCAGAGAGTGCAAAGGTTTAGAACTATTGGGTTTTTATTTTCAAGAAGGAGAGATAGCAAGATGACCCGGAGACCTCTTCATGAACGCCAGCCAACTTCTGCACATGTTTCTGTGTGATGTATTTAATGTAATTACAATGGCTGTTTGAAAGAAATAAATCTTTTCTTTTCTAATTTTTTTGTGGTACTATATGGTATGTATAATTCAGCTTTTTAAGCCTACAGTTATTTGATCCCGCCCATGAGATAAAATTGGCCAACACTGTTATGTTTAGAAGAGGTTGCACATGGTGAATGTGTTCCATCATGTTTCCAAGCTAGTCAACCATAACTGACCAAAACAATACATTTATATTGCATCCTCTTTACAGCCACTTCCTGTCTACATGCACTTCCGCAATGGCTGCATTCCTCAGGGCGGAAGTAATTTCTTGATGGTGACAACGGTGGACCAGTCTCGTGTTATCTCCATGCACTTCCACAATGGCTGCATTCCTCAGGGCGGAAGTAATTTCTTGATGGTGACAACGGTGGACCAGTCTCGTGTTATCTCCATGCACTTCCACAATGGCTGCATTCCTCAGGGCGGAAGTAATTTCTTGATGGTGACAACGGTGGACCAGTCTCGTGTTATCTCCATGCACTTCCACAATGGCTGCATTCCTCAGGGCGGAAGTAATTTCTTGATAGTGACCAGTGGACCATTCTTGTGTTATCTCCATTGGAAACCAATGTGACCGAGTGACATTGCAAGAACACATTTGGGAGATAGGGACAGAACGTTGTCACCCCGCACCAGGAAGTGCCTGAAGGAAGACCTTCATGGCAGGATCATCAGAAATGATTTTAATGAGAGCTGAAGATTTCAAAATATTGAAATTGTCTTGTGATAAACTTTATATAAGATCATAGTGATGTAGTTCACATCTATTCTATAGACAGAGACGGTCAGGTTGCCTTACCGCCGTTTCAGTCGTCATCAGATTCCAAAAATTGATTACAAAAATTGTTATATTTCAAAGCTATTCATCTGCTTCTTACGGTGAACCTGTTCCATTCCAGCCGGGCCTGAGGAACGTCTCTTCTCAAGTTTATTAATAGATCTAATTGTTCGCTGACAATAAGACTCAAAACTTACATATTTCTCAGTTGATCTATTCTCTCCTTTTATAATTCCGCAGCGATCTCCCAGATTGCATTTCTCCGGCACAATGGCAATCATCATTTTAAGATTCTCTTTTGTTGCCGCTCTCCCCTCACTCGCTGACATCGCCGTACAACTTCCATCCAAATTGGCACACGCTTCCTTCAGCAATTAGATTCACAATTTGACAGCGGTGACCCCCTCACGGTGGATGTCCTACCTGAGCCGAAAAAGATGAATCGCTCCTGAGACGGTCGCACCTGTTTCTTGCCGCCACATTGATAGAAAAGATTGAAGCAGGACAAGAATTGTGTTCGCAAAATCTACACTTTTTTTTTAATTTGAAGGGAGTTTTTTTTTTTTCCTTTTTTGAGCGATATAGTTCTGTAACGGCTCACTAAATCTTCACTTTACTCAATCATGGATCCTAGAACAAACTCTGGAATAATAATCATTTACTGCTGATCATGTGATAGGGCGATGCCAGGCGAGCAATTTGGTATGTGGTGTGTTGTAAGGTTATTTCAATCCATCTCTATCCTTTACGCCACTCCTACCTGTACCACCAACACCAACCCCTCTCTACCCTAGTGCTAACTCTACTCGTACCCCTATCAAAAACTCTCACTGTAATGCCAACCCCCCGATAAACCCAACAGTAATCCTTTCTGTAATCCTAATGCTAACTCTACACGTACCCAGGGCTGGTGCTAGACTATTTTGCCCTCTAGGCAAGACCAGCTACTTGCACCCCCCCAGACCCCTGTGGTGCCCCCATAACCTTCTATTTGAGGAGCGGACCTGAAAGAGAAAGTTCTCAGTGGGCAGGGTTTCAATAGCCAGCCTGCTATTGGCTGTTTCAAATTGGGTCTGTGTGTGTGGGGGGGGGCATTGCACCACACTGGGTTCATGGCTGCACCCCAGGTGGCTGCCTAGTTTGCCTAGCTACAGCGCCTGCCCTGCTTGTACCCATATCAAAAACTCTCACTGTAATGCCAACCCCCCCGATAACCCCAACACTAATCCTTACTGAAACCATAAGACTGATGACTGCTGCTGTCCACAGCAGAATCACCCGGGAAAGGCTTTCACTTACCTAGATGTAATTGCTCCTTTGCTGGCCTAGGACGTTTCCGCATCTCTCTTGCTTGCCAAGAAGCAACATCTTGCTAGTCAGGCAGTGACCCCATTAGGACAGATAAGTGGTTTGTTAGCGATTCTGTCACTGGCAAGATGCTGCTCATATGACACAACCCTAACACTATCCCTTCGGGTAACCCTAACACTAACCCTTCCTGTAACCCTAACATTAACCTTCACACTATCCTTCTGTGTAACACTACCTTCCTTTAGCCCTAGCACTAACCTTCACACTATCCCTCCATGTAACCCTAACACTAATCCTTCCTATAATCTTAACACTAGCCCTTCCTATAACGCTAACTCCAACCCTCGATGGAACCTTAACACTAACCCTCCCTGTAACCCTAACGGTAACCCTTCCTATATCACTAACCCTACCTATTACCCTAACACTTTCCTTTCTTGTAACCCTAAAATTAACCCTCCCTCTAATCCTAGAACTAACCCTTCTTGTAACCCTAACACTAACCCTTCCTATAACTCTAACACTAACCCTTCCTATAACCCTAACACCAACTTTTCCTATAACCCTAACACTAACCTTTACACTAATCCTTCCTGAAACTTCTACCCTAACATTAACCATCCCTGTCCCACTAACTGCCCCTAAAATATGCTTAACCTCTTGTATACATCCTTACATCCCCTGTGCCGGGTTCATCTTTACCTCTGTCCACCAAAAACACCAGTGCCATCTCAGTGCCAGAATACACTGTTTACATTTTGTCCCACAGGAAACTTCTGCTCTAATTGATTGAAAACATCAGCACAAGTGTCACAGTGACATTGGTAATCAGGACAATTAGAGAGGTGAACCTCCATAACGGGGACACAGACAGCAATAAACACCTGACAAGGGTTCTAACCCCTCACCACTCTCTCCAAACCTGAAAAAACAAACACTTTTGCCTTTTAGTTACAGTTTAACTTGTAACAATTTCAGTACATGAAGAGTATCTCTTTTTAGTTGTGTCTCCTGTATACCTGTTTCCTAAACCCATCCATTAGGGCAGGTTCAACGTGGTCATCAGGGCATGTCCGTTTTGCTACTTTGATTTGTTTTTATAAGACACAATCGAATAGGAGGCATTTTACCTTTTCCACACGTTGGGACTACATTGACTAGCCCAGCCCAGTACATGTGGTGTGAACAAGCACACAATGTACACAATGTATACAGTCCATCCCTCTCCTTCCTCTGTGGGTTTAGGAGCCGACACAAAACTTCCCGTCTGTTGCCCAGTTTAATATTTGCATTGTGTTCAGATCAAATGACGATGAGTTATAATCCAGTAGGATATCATCTCCCTAATATAATTCCATAAGTCCCCTATCGCCCGCTCACAGCATTAATCCGGCAGCGCAGCCTTTGCTGAGTGTATGTGGACCGCGGGGGACTAGCAAAGTGCAGGCTTCCCGATAACGATCTTGCGGCCTTGTCATCCAATCTCTTCTTATCTGGGCACTTTATAGACTTAACATTTTTTTTTATCGCAGCCTTCTATCATGTGCCGCATAATTAGCATCTGGATCAAAACCGCCAAACGGAAATTTCACACCTGAGAACCTCAGCGTATTACACTCGGCAGCTTCCTGAGGTTTTCTTAAAGGTGAAAGCTTTGCCAAGATATAACAACTGCGAATAAGTTGCTTTTTTATCCCTTTGCAAATCATTAAAGATAAACTCCGGCCTTCCCTTTGGTCGTGCACGGTTGTACCGGCTCCTCTCCTGGACTGGAATGGTTTACTGTGCTTTCACTGCACACTGGGAGCTTCTCACAATGTGCATTAGAAGCTGCAGCAGATCAGATAGAGCTTGGCCTCATTTCCTGGCTGGAGGATGTCCAGAATCATGTAGCTCTTTTCTCCCCAGCCTGACTGTCCCTGGACTTTCCCTTTCATTTCTCGGATTTCAGTTCTTTCGTTAATGGAGGCTCAGCATCACCTTTGGGCATAGCCGTAGCTAGCTCCTTTTGCACCCGAGGCAAGGACAGAAAATTGTGCCTCCCCCAACAACAGACGTGTGATGTTACCCAATGCCACACACGTGCAGCATCATGTGACGTCATGCGCTCTGCCTCCAGACGTGTGATGTTACCCAACGCCGCACACGTGCAGCATCATGTGACGTCATGCGCCCTGCCTCCAGACGTGTGATGTTACCCAACGCCGCACACATGCAGCATCATGTGACGTCATGCGCCCTGCCTCCAGACGTGTGATGTTACCCAACGCCGCACACATGCAGCATCATGTGACGTCATGCGCCCTGACTCCAGACGTGTGATGTTACCCAACGCCGCACACATGCAGCATCATGTGACGTCATGCGCCCTGACTCCAGACGTGTGATGTTACCCAACGCCGCACACATGAAGCATCATGTGACGTCATGCACCCTGACTCCAGACGGAGGAGAGCAGCGGGGATCCGAGGAGTAGCTGGAGCCTGTGCCACTCCTCTTCTCCCTGCCGAGCCGTGGCTGCGTTGGCTGCCTGGTGCCCCTGTTGCCATGGCACCCTGTGATTGCCATGGCGACAGGTGCGAGGGGGTGCAGCCAGGCTGGCCCTGGCTGCGCCCCCTCTCAACTGTGCCTGAGGCGAGTGCCTCCTTTGCCCCATGGTAGCTACAGTACTGCCTGTGAGTGTTACCTAGGATTGTCTGCTTGCTAAATACTGTCTGTCTAGGAACGCCCACTCCTCTGGACTGATCCAACAAGACAGTACACAGATGTCGATGAAATTACATTTATCACTACTGCCTATACTTCTCTTCCCTTTGCTCTCCCAGTGTTCCATTCAGCTGCCAGGAATGAAGAAATACTTTCAAGTATGAAGGATCATGTGATTCACTCCCCTTACTTCCACTTGGCATCCCTGCTACTTGGCGATTGGCTGCATAAGCACCTAACCCCATTACCTGGGGGCATACAGAGTCCTCAGCCTTGTTCAAGCTCCAAGCCATGACTTACCCAGGACAAACATTTTTTACTCTAAATGGGATAGCAGAGGAGTGAAAGAAAGGAAAGTTTGAGCAGCTGTTGGAGCCATGGCCAGGCCGAGGAGTAGTAAGAGATGGCCGTCTTGGGCACTTTAGACTGAGAGGGGGATAAAATGGGCAGGAACTGCAGTAGTTCACAGCTCACGGAAGGGGGCACACTTTGTCCTTTTTACCTTGAATGCTAACGGACCTTGTGCCAGTACAGGTTGGGGCATCCAGAAGGATGGAGCCAGGTTTGGGCTAAGGGGTAGACAGGAGAGGTGGCTGTCTTGGGCTCTTTAGCACAAGGAGGCGTAGAAGGTAACCGGGGTACAGGCTGCAACCTATGCTGCTGAAGTAGTTCATAGCTAACAAAGAAGGGGGTTTGGTGACACATTTTGGCCTTTTTATCTTGTCTGCTGAAGGACCTTGTCCAAGCACTGGTTGGGGCATCCAAAAGGAAAGTTTCAGCAGATGTTGGGGCCAGGGCTGGACCAAGAGGTAGGCAGGAGAGGTGACCACCTTGGGCACTTCAGCATGAGGAGGCATAAAAGGGGCAGGAATTGCAACCTATACTGCTGAAGTAGTTATAGCTCAGGTGAGGGGGCATATTGTGCCCTTATTTACCTTTTATGCTGAAGGACCTTGTGCCAGTTGGGGGGTTGGGGCATCCAGAAGGAAAGTCTGAGCAGCTGCCTTAGGTGCTTCAGCATGAGGGAGCATCAAAGGTAACAAGGGCATGAACTGCAACCTATGCTGCTGAAATAGTTCATAGCTCACTTGGGGAGGGCACATTTTGGCCTTTTTACCTTGTGTGCTGTACGACCTTGTCCCAACACTGGTTGGGGCATCTAGCAGGCAGGTATTAAAGGCAGGGCTGGGCCAAGTAGCAGACAGGAGGGGTTACCAACTTGGGCAGTGTGAAGGAGTCACAAAAGGGGCAAGAGCTACAACCAATGCCACTATAGTAGTTCACAGCTCATGTTGGCGGAACAATTTGACTTGGGTGCTAACGGACCTTGTCCCAGCACTGGTTGGGTCATCCGTTAAAGTGAACCTGTTGATTTATTCGCCGAGTGCTTCTGATTTTGAACGCCAAGTGCGCACACTGAGCAACTCATGCTTACACATCGCCTCCAATCTCAGTCTGCAAACACAATGAACACATTGGAATTGCGGCATCGGAAATCTTCGGTACCTGTTCCTGGAGGGCGTTGGCGAATTATTCTGCGCCAGCACCTTGCTAGCGGTGAACGCATCACAGAAAGCGATGGGTGCCCCCTGGGCGTGACACAAGCTGTTGCCACATCCCGACGCAGAGTTAAAGCGATAACAAAAGCTCCGTGAACTCTGTCAGCGTGCCGCAGTCATGGGATGTCATTTTCATCTTAATGAAATCACACACCATGCCCGCGGCACTTTTCTACTGCGCTCCGTGACGGCAAGAGCTTCTGGTGGTAAATACATTTCTCTGTGTCAGACACATACAGATGAATGTAAATGGAAAACTCTATGCTGGTTTTTAAGATCTATACGTGACTGCCGTCAGCTTGAAGCACATCTAAACCCAAGAACAATAATGTCATATATTGAAGCTTTGTAACAAAAACTGGAAAGAGTGGGGCTTTTAAGGTGTCACTCTAGGCATGAAAAACACATATTGCACGTATATCAATATTGAAAAATGTATTTGTATTATACAAAAAAATAAGTAAAAAAGAGAGCCAATATATAATCCCATCAATACCACATCCATCGCAACTCCCTCAACCACAGTACAATCTAAAATGGCTATCGGCATATAGCCTCCCTGGACCACACGGCCACATTCTAAGCATCAACAATATGGTAAACGCTTGTAAACAATAATACAAATAATTGAATAGGCCCATCATGTAATTCCATTAACATATCCTAAAATCATGTATCGATGCACCGTGGGTCCAACCTTCTACGCGTTTTGCTAAGAAAGCTTCCTCAGGAAGATAGGAGGCTGCTTGTAATATTTAAATGTCGTGGGTATATAAATACATATGATTATCCTTGAAAATTAACATACAAACATTCATATCACATAATAAACATTGAAAAATACATAACCTTATTTGGGGTCTTAGTGGTGAATAAGTCCACATCTCCAGGAGGACAGTACCCATCGCCCAGAAGACATAGGAAATGAGGGACATACAGGAGTACCGAAATGAAAAGCCAATTCCCCGTCCATCCATGCTGCAAATTAATATGACATCAGAAAATATATATAACAGGGACTAGTCATGAATGACTAACGTTATCCATATACTGTATATAAAAAAACTACCTAAACGAAAGGAGATGACCCCTTGACCCCTCACATATACTATCTCCTACACCTGTATAAAGGTGGGACGGGGGTATTACTATCCCAATTTGTCAGACGTAATGAACTAAAATAACCATATACAAAACATGGAAACAACATCTAGTGGTAAAATGGTAATCATTATATAGGGACTTACATTTGATATAACTATTGCACAAAAATCCAGGACCACCTCTCACTCCAATCTCCCTATACCGCCACTTACTCCATCATATACCATGCCGCATCACATGACAGTACCTAAATAACCCAGCGTGTGACATCAGCGGCCGGGGTGGGCCTATGGTCGGCACATCAAAACAGGTTTCCCGTCGTCCTGGCAGGGCGCCTCCAAACTACCTAAGCAAAAGGAAATGACCCCTCACATATACTATCTCCTACACCTGTATAAAGGGGGAGGGGATGGGGGGTATTACTATCCCAATTTGTCAGACTTAATGAACTAAAATAACCATATACAAAACATGGAAACAAAATCTAGTGCTAAAATGGCAATCATCATCATTTGATATAACTATTGCACATACATCCAGGACCACCTCTCCCGCCAATCTCCCTATACCTCCACTCACTCCACCATATACCATGACGCATCACAGTACCTAAATAACCCGGAGTGTGACGTCAGCGGCCGGGGTGGGCCTATGGTCTGCGCATCCCCGTCCGCTTTCGCGGCACATCAAAACAGGAGGTTCCCCGTCGTCCTGGCAGGGCGCCTCCCATTCTGGCTCGTAAAGCCTATGGGACGGCAGCAGCTCCCCGGGCAGCGCCTACCCCACTCCTGCCTCAGTAAACTCTGGAGGAGTCCGCCGCTATAGCAGAAGGGCAGACTCTTTCCAGTTTTGGTTACAATTATATTTAGGGGTGTGGTGTCCTGTTCCTCATGGTGGCTCAGAACCTTCTGTGTTTTAATATATTGAAGCTTGTGAGGCCTTAGATGTGGCGGCTGCATTAGTTTTTATGTTTCAGGCTTCCCTCCCTTTATTTTCACTTGGTAATCCTGCCAGTAACACATTTCCTGTCCTAAAGTGACAACGCTCACTCACTGTATTGCTTCTATGATGCAGCAGTGTTGACACCCTAGGACAGGAAGTGTGTGGGACTATGGTTACCTTTAATGACACACCAGTTCACTTTAGAAAATGAAATGTCATCCAAGTAGGGTTTACATCTACTTTCATTCACGTGTTGTAGAGATTCATCTACATCGATCTGATGTGTTTGGGCACCTTAACAATTGTTACATGTGTGCTGCCGGCCAGCATAAGGCAGCTCCTTCAGGCGTGAGGTCTATCGGTGTGGTTACTTATTTGCTGCTCTTCATGGCTGAAGGGTCTGTCCTATTCTATACACTGCTGGACAGCAATTTCTCAGATGAGAAGGGAAAGCCACCACTGGAGCTCTGCAGAGGGGAGCGCTTCTCCATAGGGAGGTGGGCTGAGACCACCAGTTAATTTCACACTGGACTGGCTCAAACAATCATCCTTACATCCCCCGCTATACATTTACCTGCTGGAGCCTATAGTGAAAATGGCTGTGAGAGGATGATTAGAAGCTGATGACATACAATCTCTTTCTTGGATAAAAAAAAGCCTTTGTATGAGTTACCAATAGATGTAAACCTAAACTGGATGACATCTAGTTTGCTACAGCAAGACATGTAACAATTTTTTAAATAAAAAAAAAAAACATTTTCAACTTTTATTTCATCCTTTCTTCCACCTCCTGCAGCCTCTTTGAAGCCACTTCCTGTCTACTCCAGCAAATGGCTGCATGGCATTTCTCAGGGTGGGTTTCCTGATGGTGACAACGGTGGACCATGCCCATGCAATGTGTGTGGACATAGCCTCTGGTAATTCCCATTGGGAGGGTGTGTGACAACGCAGGCGTGCAAGCACATGGTTTTGTCACCATACAGGAAGTGCCTGCTCATGGACTTTCATGGAGGGATCACCAGGGATTGTTTAAAGGACAGCTGAGGATTTTAAAATAATGAAAACTATTGTTGAAATTGCATCAACATATTGAAGTGTATATGAGATTTTAGTGGTTGAGTTAACACTAATTAGGCGGGGGGAACTCCAGCCCTCTAGCTGTGGTGAAGCTACAATGGTAGAAAGTACAGGGTGCCATGACTGCAGCCTTGGCCGTCCCCACCCTGTATGCCACCTGAGGCTGTAGAGTGGGGGTGCGGGAGTTGGGGGGGGGTTCGGTTACTGCTGATAGAGCTTTTGCGGGGGGTTCCTGTGGGGAAGGGAGGATGTGGTGGGACAGGTGGCTGTGGGTCAAAACAAAGAGCCGTGCCTGTCAGGGACTCTCTGTCCGGCTTCCCATACAGCTCACTGAAGTCACCGGTTGCTAGGAGTGTGGAAGTACGCCAACCATAACGTCCAGCTCAGCTCCCTGGCAGTCGATGACATCTGTGATCTGGGCGGGAAGGTGGACAGAGATCTTAGCAATCTAGAATGCTGTGGCTGCTCCTTTGCTGCTCCCCACAACTGCCGCCCCCCTAATGAGATACCACTTGAGGCTGCCTCATTATAGCGATGGTCCTACCTGCGGCTGTCAAAGTCTTGCAATGCCTAATGGGATATGTAATTGCACCATAGCTAGGGGACTGAAGTTTGCCTACCCCTGCACTAAAGCTTATTCATTGTTGACCAGACAGAGGCCATAAGCAGCCACTGCTGACCTCCTTTAGAAAATGCTGGTCCCCTGGCTGTCTTTGGCTTCAGTATTGTACACCCAATCACTAAAATATAACATGTGATGGCATTTCAAAAGGCAAAGTCGGGCCCGGAGCTGTAAGGCCGCACTCCTCACACGTCCATGGCTTGGCCACGCCCCCTCAAATCTGTAGATTTAATTAAGACAATACCTGGTGATCCTACCATGAAGGTCCAGTTTCAGGCATATCTTCCACAGGGTGACAATGTGTCCCATTTTGTGCCCCCGCGTTGTCATCTTGACGGCAGCAGAAGCTCCATTTCCCTCCTCATAGGTAAACCAAAGTTTCTCTATAAATAAGCCCAATTAACCACTAATTTCCAACATATAAAGAGACATTATTGTTTAAAAATAGGGGGGAAAAAACACATCCAAATAATCTAATTATTTCCAAAGCATTGTACAAAGAGTAGCAATTAGTGATATTTATGATTGCATTATATTCACCGCAAAGCCTTATTATATATTCAACGATGGCACGTACAGTATAGACGTACAGTGCAGACTTTGATGCATAAATAAAGACACTGGGACTTAATTAGCGCTTTCTCGAAGCAAAACAAGAGAAGGGTTTCTTCTTATTTTTTTTCCACATTTTATACAATTATTCTAATGGCTTTCATGGTGTATGTTGTCAAGGGCTTTGTCCCGGCTGCATTCTGCAGCAGCACAATGAGAGAGCCTGGTGGATAATTGTGAACGGTCCAGACTACGGCGACGTATGAGAAACTGGCTCCTTGAATAGGCTTCACAGTGGGAGCTAAAATTCCACTGTCATTAGATTTCCAGACAATTGTATCAAGAGATCTGGAACAACCGGCCGTGTCAGCACTCGGATGACCTTGAACGTGTCACTTCATTGGGTGTTGCGCGTCTCTCGCCAAAAGCTTCTGAATTTAGTTCGGCTATCAAAGAATGAAATGTGGACACTGTGATTACAGTTTCCGAGGACGAGATAGACTTTTATGAAAGGTTTTAAAATAATGGATCAAAAAAAAGTTTGATGCATGACATACTTTAGAAAGAGATGAGACATTTTCCAACGTGCTGCTTTTTTTTTAATTTAAGTTTCTCGTCAACCTGGAAATAGAAAAAAAACTTTCAAAAGTTTAACACTGCTTCAATGTGATTGGAAGGTTACGTACTGATTAATTGGGGGCTGACGGATGTACGTTTAGGAGTCTTATAAAAACAGAGAACTGAGACTTGGAATGATGTACGGCAAAAGTGATGGGATGTTGTGAAATGTGTTCAGGGAATGATCTCTATAAATATGATGAGTCTTTAACAAATGTCTAATCAATCATTATATTAAGTAATATTTTGTATTTGTATACTCTTGACAATATTGCACAATGCTTTAGAAATGATACAAAGGACCACCTACCAGTTCACTTCCAGCAATGCTAGAGCGTGGAGTGTTTGGAGCTTGGGTACATGCCTTCTTGGTGGCCTTGGGCATCCCTACCAATTTACTTCCAGCACTGCCAAAACATAGAGTGTTTGGAGCTTGGGTACATGCCTGCTTGGTGGCTTGGGCATCCTACAAATTCACTTTCTGCACTTCTAGAGCGTTGAGTGTTTGGAGCTTGGGTACATGCCTTCTTGGTGGCCTTGGGCATCCCTACCAATTTACTTCCAGCACTGCCAAAACATAGAGTGTTTGGAGCTTGGGTACATGCCTGCTTGGTGGCTTGGGCATCCTACAAATTCACTTTCTGCACTTCTAGAGCGTTGAGTGTTTGGAGCTTGGGTACATGCCTTCTTGGTGGCCTTGGGCATCCCTACCATTTCATTTCTAGCACTGCTAGAGCGTAGAGTGTTTGGAGCTTGGGTTCATGCCTTCTCGGTGGCCTTGGGAATCCCTATTAATTCACTCCCAGAACTGCTTGGAGCTCAAAAACATTCTAGGACCAGCTAATGGAAGGAAGCCAGTTAACCCAACCCAACTCCATCCAAAAGACATTGAGGAAGGGATAGAACCCCTGGAAGGATTTTATTTGCAGTACTTACTAGGGAGATTTTCCTTCAGTGTTTTTGTGATGGGATTTGACAGGAAATCTCTCCAGTGGAGATACACACTGCAATAAAACACTTTCAGTAAAATGAGGAATAGTTAGCACTTCTGTCAGGGTTTGCGCCGAAGGGCTTTTGTTTGCATCAGAACTGCTTCTCTCCGCATACACGTCTATAGAATTGCAAAAGTGGCTTGAATCAGGATGATGCTGGTTATAATGACATCAGAAGCATCTCATGATGTCAAAAGCAAGCTACATCCACCCATTGACACAAACCCCAAAGCCCTTCAACACGGGTCCTTACTGTCTGTGTTTCGTTTTGTCCCTTTAACAACTGCTCCCCTCATTGCTTGCCATGTTGTCACAGGGACAGGAAGCGAGTGCATACTGTATAACCCCAATGTACTCTCATGGACAGCAATACAAAATTAGGAAAACTATTAATTCTCCTCCAGTACATCCAGAACTGAAAAGTTTTGTCTAGAATTGGCCTTCCACTGAGCTGTTGGGTTTTATTTGGATGGTAGGAGAAAATCTATACTAACCGTTCAAGGACATTCAATCCTGATGCAGATAATGTCTTTGATGGGAATCAAATTCCCTCTACTGCTGCGCAGCAAGAGTGGTAGTCACTTAGCCACCACAGTGTCTTCAATGATCTAAAGATTCAGGCACTGCATGAAGGGACTACATCTAACAGTAGCTAATAATCCAGCACAACAGTTCCGTGACTAATTACCAGGTGAAAGCCGTAACAGAACCACATAGTTTTCTCAACTCCTTTACCTTCAACAACACAAACTTGTGTTTCACCAGGAGGCTGCCGTCTCCTAAATTAGACATATCTCAGGAAAGGTCAGTAGTAACTAGCTTTCCCTTGGCTTTATTATCTCCGTGCAACATCATCCACAGCAGCAATGCCCCACACTTTCATTCCAGATTAATCACACTTCTCAAACTACGCTTTCTACTCCACAGCGTCTGCGTCTGACGGCGGTGTGGTGATTGTTGACGTGTTGGGTTTTGGCTTGCTGCTCTATTACCCGTCTATGGAGGGTTTTTACGTTTTCTTTTTTTTATCCCTAAGTGGTAGCAGCTGCATGAGCGTGTATATTTCCCTCTCCGAAGCTTTTATTTATTTTTCAAATGAAGTATTAATTTGATAAATGAATTATATCGAGCCGCGATTAACGGAGAGAGGGAGATGGTTGAGTAAATGAGGGATAGCTCTCAGGCTTAAAATTACATTTCTCCTCTGGCAGGGTGCCCACTTTTTTTTGTGATATTTGATTTTTATTTCTAGGCGCAGCAAAAAAATAAATTAGTCTTGGAAAATAAATAACTTGTCTGAGACGTCGTGTAAAAAATAGCATGGGAGAAGGATTGTTAGGAAGGGAGGGAGTCCTGCCTTAAAGACAAGGCAGTCAGACGATTGTCTTAGGCCTCATGGACAAAAAGGCTCTAACACATACCCATTGGCTAACAGATAAATCCAAGGTCAATCTCCATTGTGACCAGTGGAGACTGGAGTAGGGGCCTTTGGTCACACCACCTGTGTGCTGAATGAAGAACTCTGGGCATTTTAAAAACTTTCCATTGCAGTGGGGCTACCTCCTGTACTTGTTTTTCTCCAGGGTATGGAATAAAGCTAATCCTCAGTCCCACGCAGGTCGGCACTCACCTTTCCCATCTCTGCTCCAACTGTGGAATGTCCCTTGGCATCCTCAAGTCTAATGCAAGTCAGTGGACCTGCAATTTGACTTGAATGACAGTCTATTTTTCCACCAAACTCCAGACCGGAACCCCAATAAAATAAGATAGTTGCTGTTAAGACCTGCGGATGGTAAGTGGCCACCCACACACTAAGGTCCAATGTGTAAAATGCCTTTATTCAGATGTTAAACATACATGGTAGCACTAGGGCTGCCATGTATGTTTAACATCTGAATAAAAGCTTTTTACACATTGGACCTTGGTGTGCAGTTAAATACTTATATAACTTATATAACTTCTGTTAAAGACTTCTTCTTTAACAGAAGACCTCATAAGGCCCCACATTTTATATTTGCCTTTGCCCTCAGAGCACGTATGTCACATGTCACAGTGGGAAAGGCTACAGGCCAGTGGGAGTATATAACTCTTGACTTTCTGGCAAGTCAATATTTCCATATGAACAGTATATTGAGCTATATTATATATGCCACGTGGATTTTTTAGTTACATGTATGCATGCCTTTTTCTGCATATACAGCTTCTGTTATCTTTTCTCCAAGTACCTTCAAAGTATCCTCAAAACTAAAGGGAGTTCATTAAAAGTAAATGTTTGGTGGTAATAGAAGATTGGAGTTGAAAAAAGTTAGCCATGGTGATGTAAGCAAGATTGAACACTCATCCTTCTATATACTGAGAGTTAGTTTTGACCTTCAATAAGTCTGGAGTCCATTTAAAAAGTAAAAAGATATTCCGTTAAATTGTTTTCAATTTACTCTGATGAAGTCAATGTCTGTTATTAGCTAGAAGCCAGTATTAAATATATAAAAGAAGTATAAAGGTCTCGGTAAAAAGAGAAGTAAAACATTCTTTTTCCGCAATACCATTTTTTTATTTCTAACTAGTTTGTTAAAAGTTTGTTTCACCTAAATTTTCACTGAACTTTCCTTCTCCTTAACGACCCTTTTATATAGGGAATAATACCTCTAGCGCTAAATTGCGTTTTGCTCTAACTCGGTCGATGATATTGCAAACGTAGCAAGCTGATATATTTTAATACCTTTATTGGACGCAATCAATGCATTTATCATATATGGAACCAAGGAATGACAAGTCATTATTCATTTCTGCAATGACAAAACGTCAGATTTTTCTCATTAGCTGAGTATACAGTTCTACAGAATAAAACTATTTTTAGTTAAATCAGTAGATTGAAACCCAATGAAGATTAATGCGAAGCAGCACAGAGGTATACGAGTAATACCGAGAGGTAAAATATATAATTTTTCACCCAAGTGCATAACGAACGCAAGTGTGTTTTTGGCAGGCTTTATGCCTCATCAATCATACTCATTTTTTAATCTGAATATATTATTACAATCCAATTTCTGTATATCCATAATGTAATATTTTCGGGATTTTGCAATTTAAATGGAATCCTGGAAAAAAAAATTTGCTAACCGTTCAATATTTGTGAAAGAACGTGTCTCATCTTAAAATGGTAATGATATGCTAATGACAATATACCTTTGAACTTGTACTTACATTGACACGTGCAGAATTAGCTTCATCGGGGGAGTTGGAAGCAATTAGTTTGGAAACAGATTGTGGTCATATGGACTGTCCTCTGCCTGCTGATCTATTGGCCATCAATTTCTCGTAGTTGCAGTTGTTGTCTGAACAAAGTGTGTTTGAAATCCTAATGCGGAGTGGTGCCCTGCATTCCAACGTAGGCAGTCCGCAGAGCTACATGGTTTCTATCGATGTTTATAGAGAAAACTTCAGACCGTATGTTGGTTAAAAAAAAGGGATTTGGTTTGGCTAAGGCCCCTTTTGTGGCTACCTATACCTCTCAAAGGCTGGAGGACCAGGATAAGCTCAGTAGAGTCCCCAACTCCTCCATTCACATCTCTCCCTCCTGGTGAATTATCAGTCATGTAACATTCAGAAATGATTCAACTGCAGGGCCTATTTTTGGTGGTTGTGGCAAGTAAGTGGAGCTGAGATTTGTATACTGGACTTTCCCAGAGGTGTAGAAAGACAATGGGGTGAACATTGGGCGTGGCTAATAGTTGGCACTGAGAAGATTGGTGCACATGCCCTGTGCTAATGCAATATATGCAACAATGGATTACTAGATGGGAACTTTCAATACTCAATCTTATCCAGCCTACTTATGTATCAGTTCCCTTCCTCTCTGTCTTTCTGTACCTCTCCTTCCTTGCCATCTTCTTTTTTTTCTCTTTTCTGATAGAAGGTGAGTCCAGGTATGTTATAAGGTTAGGCAATAATTTAAAAGGGATAGTATGGAAGCTCTTTTGGTGGAACCAAATTCATTTTAGCATTGCCAAAGGAATTACGAGGTTATTATGCTTTGGAATGGAGGGTGGGCTGGAAGGAATAGGTCCTATCACATTATTAGGGCTAAGGGATAAAATAAAGGTGATATAAGGTGAGTTCAGATAAGTTATCAGGTCAGACAATAATTTAAAGGGGAAAGGAGAGGAGTTCAGTGATATTATCTTGCTAAGGGATAATATAAAGGTGATAGGAAGTGAGTCCAGGGATATTATCAGGGCTAGGGGATAACATAAAGGGGATAGGAGGTGGATCCAGGGACATTATCAGGGGTAGGGGATAATATAAAGGAGGAGAAGGGGGGTGAGTCCAGGTATGGGATTTATAAATCCAGGATTTCTCGTGTCCCTCTCAATCTGTGACATGCTGTAAAATATTGTTAGTTATTTTCACCATTAGCTCCATTTCTCCCAGTAAAATGGGGTTTCCTCCTTTCTGCTATGGAAGTGAAGTCTGGGATGAGAGCAGAGAGTCTCTGGAAATGAGTTCCTCTCATTGCTGAGTACTTGGGGCTCCCTAATAGATGGGCTCAGTCCTCCAGGGCCCCCTGCTCATACTGCTGGTACAAGCCTTGGGATTGTAGGACTGTCCGTATCATTCTGATTTGATTTCCCTGTCTCTCCTCTCCTCCGTCTCTGGCAATGAGAAGCAAAGCAACACAGCTACTCAAAAAAAACAGTGAAAAGTCCAATAAGACTGTTTTGTTGAATAATAAATAATAGATCAGCTCCAGTTTGTGTATTCAATGCGTCCTCTCCAGAGGGAGTTTATCCATAAAAAATACAGCTATTAAACCTCAGAGAATGATGCCATCATTGGTCTCATACTGAACCCGTGTGCTTCATTTGTTCACCATTGTTGGACAGCGTCCAGCTCCTGCAACATCGGCTGAGTAAAGTATGAGTTGTATGATTGCATATGATTTGCTTGTTTGGCCTTTTTTCTTTTCCTTTTCTTTTTGTTCTGTTTTCAACACGGGCTGTTAAAATGATTCCCGGGGACGCAATGGTCTTGCGGCAGTGGGGTTGTTTTACTAAAGGCTGTTCACTTTGCAATGGGATTTGCACTTTGCAGAGAATACCCAATCACAAGCAAGGAAACAAAACAACAAAACATTGTTTCTTGCACATGGTTGGATGATGGAGATCGGCAGAGCTTAACCTTATTCACTAAGCTAAGGGAAAATTCCCTTGCAAAGTGAGCAGCCTATTTGCCTTTAGTAAATGTATTTATTACAGGTATTTATAAAGCGCCAACAATTTACGCAGCGCTTTTACATAGTGTACATTCACATCAGTCCCTGCCCTCAAGGAGCTTACAATCTAAGGTCCCTATATCACATGCATGGCCAATTTACCTTCCAGCATGTCTTTGGAGTGTGGGAGGAAACCAGAGTACCCGGAGGAAACCCACGCAAGCACAGGGAGAGCATGGAAACTCCTTGCAGATAGTGGCTGGAATTCGAACCTAGGACCCCCACTGCTGCAAGGCAGAAGTGCTAACCACTACGCCACTGTGCTGCCCATCGATCCCAGTGTGTCTGTTATCCACTGTATTGTTACATAGTTACATAGTCAGGCTGAAAAAGATACCTACAGATACATAAGATATCACATATGTACATAAAGATACATAAAGTCCATTGAGTTCAATCATTATTGTCTCTGAGGTCTGTGCTTCACCACAGCCCTGTAATGGTTGTGAGATTCATTATTATAGTTATTAAAATGTATAAAAAATGTATTCATATTAATTAAGCCAGGAGGCACCCCAGTGTGCCATGGCACCCTGGTTGAGAAGGACTGGGTCAGACTTTCTGCCAATTTTTTTTTTTTTTGCCATGCCCCAACTTACCTACATACAAATTATTGACTCTTGTGACTCAGCTGAGCCGGGGCCAAAGGCTATGACCGCATTATAGATTGTTCTTTGTTTTTCTCGTTTCTGGAACTTTCTCAATCCCGGGAACTCGAACCTCATCCCTATTATTCAACATTAGATCCCCCAACTTTTTCTTTTTGTAGCTGACCTAACCCGGCTGCAGCTACAACTGATAACATCATGCAGGAGACGGTCGGAGTGACATTTTGTAGGCTCTGCTTGCCTTTGTATCAGTGGGTCCCATATGTCTTGTCAGTAGAGATGATTGGCAACCTGGCGGGGCGCAGCTCGCCGGTAAGTCCTGCGAAGCGAACGCGGGGCGGACCTCACGCTGGCTGTTTGAGATCTGCAGCTAAAAATGACATTTTTAGCGTCTGTGCGGGCCGCTGGCAAGGTTAATGTAGTTCGCGGCTGTTATGCTTCATTTTCTGCAGGCTACCTGCAAGCCGCGGGTGTCGGGGGTGAGAGACGGCCCCAACACAACAGGTGTACGAGCACAATTTCAACAATTTCAACATCGCTAAAGTCTGTCAGAACATCATAAAGGCTGAAACCCTAGAAGGGTTTTTTTTTAACTATACAAAAAAAAAAAAAGCATACAATAAAAATATCAATTCTGTAGCAAAGCTTACATTTGTTTTTTTTGGGGGGGAGGGGTTTACATAAATGTTTTCTCTCATTGTCTGTTGTTTAAGTTGACTGTTTAACTGTTTTAATTCATGTATTAAAGTGTAACTATGTGCAAGATTAAAAAAATAAATATAATGCAGTCTGTCAATAGCATTAATGTAACAGTTTTTGTTTTTCTGAGTTCCCCCGTAACATAGTTTTATTACCTGTTGATCCCGCCAATCGATCTGCTGTTTTTCCACTTCCTAAAACGGGTCAAGCTGCACAGCTAGTGACAGACGTCATCATATTTTTTGTTTTTTTAATTATGACCATAGATATACTTTAAAATAATTTTGCTAAAATAAGTTCCAGCTATGTCAGACTGTATTGGTTGGGCTGCTTGCAGACATGTGTGCAAAAAACAAAAAGACAGCCACTTAAATAATCAAACAATATCAAAGTGTGTTTGTTGCATTGGGACACATGCTCACATACACATTGGAACATAAAGCACTGATCTCCGGCATGGGTGTCCCTTGATGTTTCACCGCTCGAGGCAGGGGGAAAAGGGGGGTGGGAGAAGTGGGGGGGGGTTAGATAGTGAATTCTATTTTTTTGGTATCGCTATCACTTTTGCAACGTCATCTAATCTTCTCCTTTTCTCTTTCAGACAGAGAATTACACATTCGATACAAACTATGTGAACAGCCGGGCACATCTGATTAAAAGGTACGTGAAAAACAAACTCAAGGCTTCCTGCAATTTGTTTCCTCTCAGTAAATCACTGGGGATGATCTTCCAGTTGCTTGCAGTTACCTTCAAGCAACATGGTTGCCAAGCTCAAACTTTACTAGATCAAGATTGTGGGCCTTACATCTTCTAAGGGGATGGTGTTGTTACTTTACAGGAACCTGGGTTTGCTGGCGGTCAAGGGCACCATCTGCATTGAGTTTGAAGATGACCAACAAGGGTGATTTCTTTATAAATCTGGTTTAGGTCTCCTCCCTAGTCTAGAATTTTTTGAGCAAGTCAGCAGACTGTTGACCATTCTTTAGGTTGGTTAAAAGTCTTTAGTTAGCCAAAAGGCTTTCATCTCCACTGGGCCAAAAAAACTCCCTAGTCTAGATTTTTATGAGCAAGTCAGCAGAACGTTGACTAGTCTTTAGGTTAGTCAATCGTTTTTGGTCAGCCAAAAGGTTGTCATCTCCACTGGGCCAAAAACTCCCCACTTTAGATTTTTATAAGCAATTCAGCAGACTGTTGACCAGTCTTAGGCTGGGTTCACACCTGGGAGTTTTTCAGCGCTGATCGAAGCGCTGAAAAACGCTCAAGCACTGAAATCCTACTAATTCCTATGGGCATGGTTCCCACCTGGGCGTATTTCAGATCGTTTTGACGCGCTGAAAAATGCCCTACGCCCGAAATAGTACAGGAGCTTCTTTGGGGCGGACTTCAGCGCGTAACCATTAGGACCCAGTCTATAGATTTTTGTCAATTTTTTTGCGTTTCATGGACTGCAAATCGTGCTAAAAATGTGCGGCCCGAAACGCGCATCAAACGCACATATTACTAACGAGCAGGTGTGAACCCAGCTTTTAAGTTAGTCAATAGTCTTTTGTTAGCCAAAAGGTTGTCATCTCCACTGGGCCAAAACTGGCATCAGTGGTTAAGTGTTCTCCCTATCCTGGAATATGTTGGTGCTATAGGCACTTACTGTAATGCAAATCAAAAATCTTAAATTTTTGGGGGATAGCACACAGTAGGCAGCACAATACCATGCTATGTCGGGGTTGTGGGTTTAAATCCTGCCTAGGAACTCCCACTCCTCCAGACTAACATCCACCCACCAATTTGATATTTGGCTAACTCTTCCCAAGATCCAGCCCTCTGCTTGCATTATATCTAAGGGCTCTTCAGAGGACTACTGAGGCAGGGTGCTGTGATGCTTTCAGGAAGCTATGTACAGCACCCTGCCGGCCCTTCTTAGGAGGTGATCTACCTGCATTGCATAGAGAAGCACTGCTTTGCTTAAATAAGATATGGAACCGTTTTATTTACAAATGTCATGTTAATGAGGGGGGGGGGGGGCACTGGGAAAGGAAAAAATAAGCAGATTAAAATTCAGCTTTAAAGCTTTTTTACTGCTTGTTTAGAACATCTAAATACTTTAATGTCAGTAGTCTAGGAACAGGTAGGGGGGGGGGCACTGGGAAAGCAAAAAATAAGCAGATTAAAATTCAGCTTTAAAGCTTTTTTACTGCTTGTTTAGAACATCTAAATACTTTAATGTCAGTAGTCTAGGAACAGGTTCACTTTAAGGGCTAATCTGAATTTGTGAAGGACTTGGAAGACGGTATTTGAGTTTTAGAATGCATCTTGCAAAGCAGTGTTAACTCAGCATGTTGTATAGTGTTGTGCCGGAACTTGCCCTATGCAAGTCAATGTGAATCCAGACAAAAGCAACGCATAACCCTCTGAAATGCAGACTGTGCTTCCTGCTGAATAGTGCAGCCAATGCATTGTGCAGAATACTCTCTGCAGGTTTAACGCACTAAAATGTGCTTCTGGTGTTTTCATTACCTGGGGTAGGAAACAAAATGACAGCATAATGGCTTAGTGGTTTCGCCTTAAAGCACTGGACTCAGAGGAATTAATTCCCACTGCATGCATTTCTTTATTTTCTCTGCATTTCTGTGGTGTTTCCTTTCTCACTAAAAAAAAAAAAAAAAAACAGGTCAGCAGGTTATTTGATGGCTGACTAGACTGACTGTACTGTGTGTCAGTGTGGCGGGGACATTAGATTGTAAGCTCCTTTAAGGAACAGGACCAGTGTGAATGGTTCTGCACACCCAGCGCGGTACTTCATAATATAGCAGCGCTATAGGAATTAGGGATGCACCGATACCAGTTCAGATACCAGTGCCGATACTTGGCATTTTCCCGAGAACTACCAGGGTTGCAGCGGTTGCAGCTGGGACCTGGCTCTGGCGTTCCACCACTGTCCTGAAATCATTAGTCTATTGTTTTAGAAAAACTGTCACATGGCACTAAACAAAAATGTATCAGTACTTGTATCTGTGAGTACTTGGGTGAGTATCAGTACTTGTACTTGGAAAAATGGTATCGGTGCATCCCTACTAATTTTTGAATTTTTCTCTAGTCTTGTCTTGGAGCTTGAAAAGTATCTGTACCGAGTATCACTTGTACCGAGTACTGTACTTGGTATCGGTGCATCCCTAATAGGAATAAATTATAACATTTTGAAAAAATATGGAGCAGCAACAGGCATAATGAGAAAGTCAGATTTAAGTGAAGACTTTGCAAGAAATGCAACATCTTCTTCTGGCAGCAGCACTTCAGTCTTAAAGCGCACCGCTGTTTTTGTTGAAAAAAAGTCCGAACAGCAACCCTGGGCTTGCCACTGATAACTGCAATCTAGTTGACATTAGGTTCAATTCACAAAGTTTAACACATGCATAAGGATCTTTATTTTCAGTCATGTGACTTTAATTGCAAATCTCATTGGACTGAAGTATAAATAATTTTAATTATTATTATAATAATGTCAAAAAATAAATACATTAAAATCCTTTTCTGGTGTGTTAGCTTTGTGAACTGAGCCTATTGCCGCCTATCCATTCACAAGGTTAGATTTACTGTAGGCAAATAGTCTGTTCACTTTTCAAGGGAAGCTTAGGGAAGTTTCCCCTTAGCTTGGCGAAATTTCACTTTGCAAAGAACACCCAATCGCGTGCAAAGAAAATAAAAGAATTGCAGGTCTACTCACGAAAGGGTGAAGAGTTTGGAGAAGGAAGAAGAAGTGAAACATCTAGGACAACATAGCTGAACTGGAAAATAAGCTGAATCGGAGAATTCATCCAAATCAGCTATTTTGACCTGGACTGTTCACTTCTCCTGCCTTCTCCAAACTCTTCACCCTTTTGTGAATAGACCTGTTAGTGTTTTGTTTGCACATGATTGGATGATGGAGTCGACAGAGCTTCACCTTATTTTCTATAATAAAGAGAAACTTCCCCTGCAGAGCTCAAATTCCCTTGCATTGGACTCTGTGGTGGCCAACCCATGTGTGAAAATGATGTCTCATGCTCCCTATACCACTCCTTCACAATCTGAGCCCGATGAATCCTGGAATTGTCATCATGTAATATGCCCAATGTGCCATCAGGGGAAAAAAAATCCATTGATGGAAAAACCTGGTAATTCAGGATATTCAGTTAGGCAGCTGACCTCATTTTATGGGGGACATAACATTGCCGAACCTAGACCTGACCAACTGCAGCAACCCCAGATCATAAAACTGCTTCCTCATCCATCCAATGAAAAGCTCTTACCTAAATGCTTAGGTAAACCCAGCTGGTGACTTTTTAATTGGCCAGGCAGTGTATAAAGGTGATGACAAGTTCACTTTAAGCTTGGTAGGCATCTAGCTTTGTGTTCCTTCCGGCTTATCCGTATACAGCTTGAACACCGAGGACAGCGTAGACAAAAAGGGGTCCTGACATGCAGACGGGAACGGCAAGACACTTTACACCTGTGCCGCACGACCGATAATTGAGATGTTATTTTTCCGGCATTCATCAGAAGAGAAAAGGGACATGGTCTCATGGTCAAATACAA